>NW_005875062.1:0-13362 GCF_000147115.1 Myotis lucifugus
AGGGCCGCCCTCGCTGGTTCTCAGCGTCGTTCTCCCCGTGTGCACCCCCTGGTGTCTCTGCACGTCACACTCTCCTCTTCCTGTGAGGACACCAGGCAGATGGAGTCAGGGCCTCATTTCCACTTAATCGCAGCCTCAAAGGCCCTCTCTCCAAGCCCAGTCACATCTGAGGTGTGGGTGTTAGAACTTCAACACGTGGATTTGGGGAACACATTTCTGTCCACCGCCTGCACTCTGACAGCTGAGGCCAGCATCTGTGAAGGAGGCTGGGATGGCCGTGTTGGTGGCACAGGAGAGGGGAGGCGGGAGGGACGGGTGAAGCCTCTGGCTGCGGGGTCAGTGCCCGCCAGTCCCCACCGGGCTTTAGTGAGGCTCTTGGCCAGTGAAGAATCAGAGCGAAACTCACTGGATTTGCGGGTGGGGATTGACAGCCCCCCGTTTTGTTTCTTTCTGTGTTTGGGGTACAAGCTCTCCAGAGCTGAGCGCTGACACAGCCTTCACTGGCTCTGGGACAGAATTCTATAGGAGGAAGTGGGGGGGCTCCTTCCAGAGGATCTGGTTGCCGGAGGACCTGAGGGTTTGTTTCTCGGTTTACCTTACTGTGCCGGCTGCGGCAGGCTTGCCGTTATTTAAAGATCCTCCTTCGTACAGCGTTCACGGAGGACCCCTGCTTCCCCCGTGTCCGCACGCCCAGCCCTGATCTTTCCCTCGGCCGTTCTCCGGAAGGGCTTTCCTTGACCGCAAGAGTAGAAAGTGAAGGCGCTGTCACCCCTCACAGGTCCTGGTCACTGGGTCCCACTGTTCCGGACCGTTGTGCTCGCGCCACCGGCGGGCATTGGCCGCCATATTGGGCAGGACAGGTGGAGGTCACTTCCTTCCCTGCGGGAGGTGCTCACGGCCGCCTGCTCCAGGCGGCACAGCTGCGACTCGGGGCAGAGCTGGGCCTGGTGCAGAGGTACCCTGCCTCCCTGCTGGGGTGATGGGCTAATCCTGGACTGCAGCGCTTTGCCCGGGACGGAGTCTTCATGTCCAGAAAGGAAGGCGACCTATTGCTGATCCTCTCCGGACAGAGATGAAGAGCTCCATAGGCCGGGGAGGGTGACTCCTTGTCCTGCACACATGAATGTGTCCTAGGATGGCCGGGCACCTCACATGGACGTGTCCTAGGATGGCCGGGCACCACACATGGACGTGTCCTAGGATGGCCGGGCACCACACATGGACGTGTCCTAGGATGGCCGGGCACCACACATGGACGGTCCTAGGATGGCCGGGCACCTCACATGGATGTGTCCTAGGATGGCTGGGCACCGCTCTGGCTCTGAGAAACCTGCCAGCAGGGAGAAGACAGTCTGGGCTTTTCCCTCCCGTAGCGGGCACAGATACCCAGTAAGCAGTGCAGAGTTAGGTGTGCAAGGCGTGATAAAAATAGACCAGGTGGGGCAGGTGAGCTGGGTGCTGCTTTATATAAGGTGCTCCTCCGAGAAAGTCTCTCTCCGGAGGTGACATTGGACCTGAGAGGGCGACGGTGAGCGGGAGCATCCAGACAGAGGGCCAGCACGTGCAGCCCCGGGGCTGGTTGGAAGCGCAGGGAGGTGGACAGAGGTCCGGAGAGGAGGCGCGTGCTGGGAGGTGTGGTCTGAGCGGGGCATGGGGATTAGGATTTGCCCCCATCAGGAAGGGAACGGTGTGAGCATTGGAGGCGGCAGTGTGACCTCCACTATTCAGGTTCCTGTGGAAACTTGACTTGCATGTCCACCGTGGTTCAGGAGTGAGTTATCTCGCTCTCCCTCACCCCATCAGCCCCCCAGTAAAGCCCCCACCCACCCAGGCAGGAGGAGAGGGGGTGCCGCAGTGAGCAGCCTCCCTAGGAACCTTGGGAGCAGCAACCACTGCAAGTAGAAGGGGCCCTGTTGACCCTGAACTGGGTAGGAGCCGCTCCCTGGGATCCCCATAGCTTGGGCCCTCTCTGCTTCAACCCAGGGGTCAG
This sequence comes from Myotis lucifugus, assembly GCF_000147115.1. NCBI lineage: Eukaryota > Metazoa > Chordata > Mammalia > Chiroptera > Vespertilionidae > Myotis > Myotis lucifugus. The sequence continues at coordinate 1,991 of NW_005875062.1, forward strand.
CAGCTTTCACCCTTCTTCCCCCCCAAAAACAAACAAACCCAAATCCTTTCCTGGTGCTCATCGCCTAAGTGTGAAGCACAGGGGAGACTGTTGTCCTTTTGACTTGAGGACGACTTGTCTATACTACAGTGCCAGCCCCAAACTCAAGAATGAGGAGCTGGCTCTGGCCGGGGTATGTGTTAGGATGACAAAAGCAACGTCAGATCCCTCATCGCCCCCTGCCCTGCGCCTTCCGAGGGGCACCCACATTCCGCGGAACATCTACAAGATGGCGACGTGTGGTTCCAGGACAAGCATTGCATTTCTCTGCTTCTGTTGTAATCCCAAAGGAGCCCAGGGCCCTGACAGCTTTGTTCCCTGGGTGTCCCCAGGGCTGCGTGTCCAGAGGTCATTGTCCCACTGGGGAAGGCCTCATGACCCAGCTCTGACTTGCGTGTCTAGCCAGCTTTCAACAGACAGGCCTGGTGGAGCTCTGCAGCCATTTATTCTCCGTGGACCTGTGCCCAGGCCCCGGGCGCATCTGAAGACTCCCTCAGAACACTTAAGACCGTGGAGATGTGTGCCACACAGTCCTATTTTCCCTGGGCTTCCCTTTCATGAGGAATGTAGACGTGTGTGTGTGTGTGTGTGTGTGTGTGTGTGTGTGTGTGTGTGTAGATGGTTTGCAGGCACAGGGCTTCCGGTCCCTCCTGCAAGGCAGTATTGCACAGCTAATTGGGAAATAGTGGTTCCTTTTCAAGAACTATTTTGACACCACTCCTCTCCCCCTTCAGGGCCCTGTCCCCTCGGGATTGTCAGGCTCATGTTGAAAGATCCCTGGAGGGAAAGAGGTTGGTATATATCATGGGTATCTGGAAAGAATGTTTTAGCCACACCTGGCTGCCGTGTGTGAGGACAGATTTAATTTATTTTAAAAATCTGGCCACAGGCAGTCTCTTCTGTTTGTTTCCTTCGGGGAGAAAAATGGAAGAGCAGCAGCAAGCTGTGGTTTGCATTTGTTTCCTTCCAGATAGACCAGCCAGCAGAAGAGAGATTATCTCTAAAGGATATGAAAGGTTTAATCATTTTAATTTTGTTTTTATTAAAGTTTATCATAACTTTTTTTCCCCATCGTGCCCTCGTAGAACAGAAGGGAGAGAAGAGGAGGTAATATAAATACACAAACCCCAAGCGTTTGGTTAATAAAACTCCCTAAGGGGCGGCGCCAGGGCAGGAAGTGGTGGGAGGGCTGGGGACAGCAGGCCGACCAAGGCAGCACTGAGACATGGCCAGCATCTCACAAGCTTCCCGTCTACCCGCGCACGCGTGCCGTGGGGGCTCCGGGCTTTCCTTAGAGATAGAGAGGAGCCCCAGTGCTGGCGCATCCTGTCATGGTTCTCGAGTGGCCTGCGTCCCCAAGCCGTTTCCAGCCCAAAACGTCCAAGTTCACGGAGAACAAAAGAATTGACATCAGTTAGATCCTCTTACCCTTGATCATAACAGTGAAATATTTGGACCCAGATATTCTGAAGACTTGTTGCAGACCAAAACCTCTAAGGTTGTATGTATGTGTTGTATGAAACAGTCAAGTTGGGGTGAAATTAGTCTTTGGTTTTTTAATAGAAACACTGTCCTATAATTTATGGCGAATCAGTAGATAGGACCCTAGATTATTAGGCTTTTGGCTCATTTTCCTTTTGGGGCAGTAAAGAAGCTCGTCTCTGAGTGAATTCAGGTGTCCCCAATCCCCTGGGTGTGGGCTGCGTCCCCTGGGCGCGGCCGGCCTCCCCTCGGCAGTGGCTGTGCGGCCTGGGAAGCGCGACTGGAACCCCAGCTGCAGACCAGACAGGAGCTTGCATCACCTGAGAATGACGAAACTGTGCGCCCCCTTCCGTCGTCAGGAAGGCTGGAAATGTGGCCTGTGCCCTTTAGCCATGTTTAAAGCAGTAGGATTAGAGCGCTGTCAGGTGGTCACGCAGGTGGTTCACATATTACTAGCACTGACATGTGCCAGTCTTGAAGTTTGGGGCTCCATGAGGGCTTCGTGGTACGTTGTCCACTGTTTCTGTGGGGAGTGGGGTGCTCATCGGTGGAGAAGCTGTTCCTTGAATCAAGCAGAATCTGCATGTGGAGGCTCCACCAGCTGCTTTTGTGCAGTGGCCTGTCCCCTCAAGCTGTGTGGGCGGCCCTGTAACCTGCAAAGCTCCCTTGGGCCCTGGGGCCTCCCTGGGATGCTGGGCTGTGCCTGGCAGAGCCAGCGGCTTCTGTGACAAGGGTGTTGGCTGGAAGGCTTCCCTGCAGGGATGGGTCCAAACCAAACCGGGCCTTCCTCCTGAGAAAGACCCCGGAGGCTAACCCAAGCTTGCAGGGGGCAGCCCAGCAGCCTGTGACTTGGGAATTCTTATATGGGAGGTACTTGCACCAGGGAGGGGAGCTTTCCCGGCCACCCTCAGCTGGAGCTGTGCGCACAGCAGAAACGAGCCAACGCAGGCCCATCTCGTTCCCTGCAGGCTGCTACCCCCAGGGGAGGCCGCCCTCAGGGAGAGGCGAGACCAGCGACTGCCCTATGCCAGTCTCTCAGGTTGGACTGATGGCCTCAGACAGTCTGCTTTGTATATGAGGTCTTGGTCCCATATTTTGAAGCTGTAGACGCAAGAAGATAGTAGAAGGTGGGGAAACAAAACCATTCTTTTCTCTCACAGCACTCAGCTGGGAGGTACAGGCAGCCCGGGAGTGGGTGAAGGGATTGGGGTGTCATTCCTTCTCTCCTAAGCAGACGTGGGAGGAGGGCCGCCAAGTGCAGAATGAAGGCCCCACGGGGTCAGCAGGGACCCAGCTTCCCCCCACCCGGCCACCTTGTGGTTTCAAGCAGGCGGCCCCACCTGTGCTCCAGGCGGGAGGTGGGGGGCCGAAGCATGGGGACACCTCTCTAAAGAGCTTTCCCCAAAACCTCACCCCATTACTATTTCTTGTATCTCATTGGCTGGAGCTCAGTCACATGACTCTCCCTGGATACACAGAGACTGGGAGATGCAGTTCTAACAGGGGTGTTGCGGCCCCGAAGAGAGTGAGTGTTCTCACCAGGAAGCACGGTTGTTAGGAAGGCCATTCGGCGTCTCTGCCACCCATCTTCCACAAGATAAGGAGGGATCCAGTCACCTGGCTGTGGTTATGTGGTAGAAACCTGGGCAGCCATTAGGAATAATGTTCCTGATTAATATTTAAGGATATGGAAGAAAGGTCAGTAGACAGGGGAGCAAGACACAAAATCATATGTAACTGTCCTAGTTTCTTTTAAATGTAAATAAATATACTGAGATGTCAGCACTGACTATGGGCGACTTACTTCAGTCATACTTTTTTGTGTTTTCAAGACTTTCAGCAACAGGCACTTACTGCTTTTATGATCAGGAAACAAAGGGCACACTTTACGTGTAAGGAGTAGAGAACTTGGTGACCACTACCTGGAATATGACATATACTTGATGGAGAAAATAAACTGAGTAACAAAGGGGGAAACTATAAGCATCAGTGATAATGGAATGGCGACGAGGAACCTACCGTAGTGCCCTGGATTCATCACGAACAAGCCCCATGGAATGTGGGTTCTCACTGCAAAGGGTCGTTGTGTTGTACAAATGCTAACTTATGCTCACTGTTCTTTCCAACCATCTTTTCAAGGGTACTCGGTGGCAGTCCTTGCATTGGGAACACGGGCATGTTGAGCTTTCAGCTTTTGTTAAGAATTTCTTAGTATAAATGCTAGTTTCCACGAGAGTATAGAAAAGAGTAGAAGAAATGTCCCCTGTCTGTCATATTTTGGGCTGGCTCTCTCTCTCTCTCTCTCTCTCTCTCTCTCTCTCTCTCTCTCACACACACACACACACACACACACACACATACACACACACACGATTAAAAGGATCTAAGATGATTGCCAGTTATTACCAGGTAGTGGAGCAGGACAGCACACATCCTGGGCCTTCTGAGGTGTGAGGAATTCCTGGGTTGGATGGCTGGGAAAGCTCCAAGAGTGGGCTAACCTGTTCCCAGAGGATGATGGGTAGAAGCAGGTGCAGTAAGATCCCAGGGGTGTTGGGAAGTTTAGGAGTGTGGTAAGGGGCCAGTGAACGGCCGTTCCAGCTAGGGAAAGGATGGTGGGCAAGGACCACATTCTGATCCCATTTTCTTCCACCTTTTGTATCTCTCTCCTCCCCTGTCCCCCCACCACACCCATCTGCCCTCTTGAAGGCAAATAGGATTGCACGTGTGAACATCATAGATGTATTAAAAACAAATACCTAAAAGCTCCTGTCTTTCCTATAATGTCCCAATCAAATTCAGCGCCTAAAGAGAAATTTTTACACGTTGGACCCTGACTAAAAGAAAGACTAATAAATAGAAACAATATATTGATTTCTGGGCTATTTGTGTTGAGGTAAACTGCAAGAGCTGGTGAGAGTTCTGTTTCTATTTAACATTTTCATTAGTAGCTTGAAAACAGTAAATAGCAAATGATATGTGCATACAATCTAAAATATTTATGCAGTAATATGTATAATTGCATATATTTAAGAATAGAAAATACATAATTGGACTACAGATGTTAGAATTGTACTGTATTTTATGTATACTTCTTTGAAAATTATTTAATTTCAATACAATTTCAGACTTACAGAAAAGTAAAGAGTTAAAAGAATTCTTTAGCCAGATTCCTGAAATGTTAACCTTTTACCACATTTGTTTTATCAACCTCTCTCTCTCTCTTTTCTTTCTCTCTCTCACACACTTTCACTCTCTATATGTGCATATGTAGAACACACACACACACACACACACACACACACATTTACATTGTGTTTTCTGAATCATTTCCTAGTAAATATCAGACATGGTGCCATTTGATCTCTAATGTGTCCTTCCTAAGAACAAGGGCATTATCTTTCATAGCCACAGAAAAGTTATCAAAACCAGAAAATTAACATTGACACAAATCTACTAGGTAATCTGCAGATCTTATTTAAGTTTTCCCTATAATGCCATTTATATGAAAAGAAAACTGCAGGTCACAAGTTGTATTCAGAGCTCCATCTCTTTAAGTCCTTCAACCTAGAACAGTTCCCCAGTCTTTCCTAAGTCTACAGTGTCAACATATTTGATGAGTGCAAGTTATTTTGTGTCCTTCAATATGGGGTTACCTGACGTTTCCTTATAATAAGAGCCAGGCAATGCATTTTGACAGAAATTATAGATGTTCTTCTTCTTATGCATTGTATCAGGAGGGACATGATATTAATTTGTCTGTTTATTGATAAGGTCAACTTTGATCACTTAGTTATGGTGACAGTGATTACTTATGTGATTAGTAATCATGGTGACTAGTACGTTATCTATTGTAAAGTTACTATTTTCCACTTTGTAATTAATGATATCTAGTGGAGAGATAACATTGTGTCTGTTTAATAAGGAATTGATCTTTACATGGGATTATTTGAGAAAATATATACTAATAAAATCAATAGGTAGAGCTATTTGGCAAAAAGGGGGTAATATGGTTACGGAAGGTGAGTTTTCAAGCTTATATATGACTTAACAGTTTCTAGATGATTAGGTAATTCAGCAGAACAGAATACTACTAAAAGAAAGGAGAGAATTTTCAAAATGCCCTTGGCCACTGATAGTGGAAATGAGTGAAGAATGGTGAGCTTTGAAAACAGCCAAATAAATGATTACAGAATAAGAAGGAAGAAAAAGCATTAGCTTGGCCAGAGCCTGAGTAGCAGGGTCTTAGGGATGTGGACGTTGGGACGTGATGAGTCTGAATTCATCCCTGATTCCCTTAGTGAAGGAACAGGAGCACCTCTGGTTGCCCTCGGTGCGCTCTGTGTGAAGTGGGCCCCGGCCCGCCCGGCCTGGAGGGGTTGGTCTGTGTGGAGGGGTTGGTATCTGGGCACTGGGCACGGAGGGAAAGGTGAGAGTTTGGAGTGCTGCTTGCTGTTCTGTGTTTTTAGTTCGCGCCAGACTCGCAGTATTTTTTAATGTAAGAGCATTTGATTAGCTTTTCATTTTTCTCTGCTAAAGCCAGGACAAAGTCTGGGTCCTTGTTCCCTTCCTTTCCACCTGCTCCCCCTCCTCCGAGGGCACAGATGAGAAGGCCGATCTTTGTCCTGGGCTGGCTCAGAAGGCACCGCCTCGTCTTCATCTTCCACTCTTTTCTCTGACTTGCTTTGGTGGAAATGCAGTCTTCTGATTTTTCTTCTTCTTGCATCAAATCTTTGTCAGCTTTCTCTCCTGTCCATTCTTAGAATTCCTGCCAAGCCCCATTCTTACCTTTCTTCCTTTCTGGAGGTAATTATTCCTGCTTTCATCTTCAAGGCCGCACATACAATGGGGCCTATCTCCTGCCTCCTTAGGTGAACAGAGGTCTTTTGTGCCCGGAGGCGGGACATGCTCTGTGCCCTGGGGAGCTGGCTGTCTAGCAGGAGAGGATTCCTAAAGAGACCACTGGCAGCGGCTGGGAAACCCGGGATGTGCTGATGTGCTCATGCGTGAAGGGCGCAGTGCAGAGTGTGAGCAGGTGGGGGACAGACGTGAGGTCCGAGGGAGAGGAGATGGAGCACATTCTCCTTGGGAAGGGGAGCCTGGACGTTCCTCTTGGGAACAGGGAACCGCCAGACACTTGCACGGGCACGTGGTGTGACCTCGCCCTGTTTCAGGCTGGCTCTCCGTGGAAGAGGGGGTATTTGAGGGTGGGCTAGTGGCATGAGAGTGGCGGTAAGAGTGAGGCCCTTAATGCTGTTTCGGGGCTCCCTCTGGGAGAAACGGGGGGAAGCAGCTAACTTGATGGTGAGGCATCTGGCGGGGGCCCCTCGGTGGGTGCTGATGCTGAGTGGAGAGAGCAAGGCAAGGAGCAGGATGGGTAAGAAAGGAGCACGAAAACCATGTTATCGTTGAACCCACACATCCCTCCTTCATCCCCCTCTTTTCCAAATGATATAATGCTTAATGCGTACCACAGTCTTCCACATGATTGTGTACTGTTATCTCAGATTGTTCCAGAAAGATGCGATATTTAATTCTGCTTACTGTGCATTCCTAGAGTTGTACCTCTGGGAAACAGGGGCCGTGTCCCAGCTCCTGTGTGGCCCTGGTCCCGGGTCTGCCCAGCAGTGCCATGCTCCCGTGGGCGCCGCCTGCGGGTTCCTGCGGGTCCCTCGGTGGGCCTGCGTCCCGTCCCACACACTGACTCTCCTGTGACCCCGACCCCTGCTGTTGCCTTCTTCCTGCCCCTATAGACATCACCCCCTTTTTGAGGATTAACGAAACTGAACAGAAAAGCCACCTGAACAGGTCAGTGTGTAGACCAGGAGTACAGGAAGTCCTCCCGCTGCATCATCGGTAGGTTTGGGGACTAAGCAAAACAACATCTAATGAAACCAGTTTTACCGAAGCTACTGGATACACACAAGAGTTGAGTTCCAACGGCGGCATCTCATCAACGTTCTAACAGAACTGTTAATCGAGGACCTGCTGTTTCATCAGAAGGAAACGGCACCTTGAGAAAAAAGTGCCTGGTCGTATCCGGTGCCACTTCTCCTTCGTTTCTGCAAAAGCTCACACTCTCCCCGGATTCCCTACTGCTCACTTTGGCCAGAAATTTGACAGGAAATGACTACATGAGCAGAAACAGATGACTCAACTAAAATAAACGAGGATCACAGGTGTGAACTGGCGTCATCAATCAGCGGAGGAAGAGCTGAACTGCACCGGGGAGGGCAGGGACCACATCTTTCTGGAACAATCCGGCGTTGCTCCTTGTGGCCTTCGATGTGGGCATGTCTGGTCCCTGAACGGCGTGTGTGTGTCCTCTGGGGGGAAGGGGACACACTAAGAAACAGTGCCCGTCCTTCTCGGGATGACACCGAGTGCCCCTCCAGGGCCCGGGGCCTGTGCTGTGGCACCGAGCGATGCCGTCTGGACTTCCCCGCCTGCTTACAAAGTGCTGGCTTTTCTAACGTTCGTGCCACCGCCCCCTCCGGGTTCGCACACGATCTGCTCCCTGCCAGCCTTCGCTTTGTGGAGTGGAATGAAGGGTGTGCTTCTCTCAGCCGGTCACAGATGACAGGTTTCTGGGGCACTTGGGGCTGGGCTAAGGGTGCTGATGGGACAGTCTCGTGCTGGGTTAGTGAGATGGGAAGCTGGACCCTCGGCCGGTACCTGGGAAGCATTCATGTCAGTGAGATGCATTCTAAGTGCATAAGCAGCTCCCCTTCCATTTTATCCGTCCACAGTGACCTCTTTGTTCCTTCATTTCTCCCTCCGCTTTGGGTATCTCTCGGCCGGAAGCATCACGGTATCTTTTTGGTTTGCAGCTTTCTGTGGAGTGGGCGGGGCGGGTACTGGATGAGCTCAGAGAGGCCGGGTCTTTCCCTCCCAGCATGGCTGTCTGGCGTCGTGCAGCATCTTCAAGGTGGCGTTTCCTCTGCTCTCGAGGCCAAGGGAAGCCCTGCTCCAGAGTCCATGCTCCAAACAGGCACCAGTGGCAGAACCATGTCCTGGGCCCTCAGGACACATGGCTTCACTGCGGGACTGAGACGTTGGGCAGATGGTCAGAGGCCTTGGTCAGAGGTGGGGCTGGGAAGAGCCAGCCCTGAGGGCGGAAACACTCATTTGTTACGGGTTGAGGTGCCCTGACCACAGGGTGACCTGCCTCCTTGGCCAGTGATGGGTCACAGGAGGCCCCTTCATCTCAGCAGCCAGCGCCCGCCCGGCCTCTCTTCCTGTTTCCCATTCCTGCTCCGCCGGCTGGGTCTTGCCTCCTGCCCTTGTGTTGGCACATTGGGTGGGGATGGCGTTCACTAGCGAGCAAGCCGAGCACTGTGCTCACAGAAGGCTGTCATAGCCCAGGTGTCTGGCGTGGACAAGCAGAGCCACCTGTGAGAGGGGAGGCTTATCGGAGGCTCGGACAGCCTAACTCAGGGCCGAGGGCTTGTTTGTAACCTGAGAACTCACCTGGATTCCGGGATGGGACCTCGAATGCCACAGACGCCTTCTCCATGGGCCCCTCCCCCTCCCAGCCTGCCTGGTCCCCGTCTTGTCATTTGATCGCAGCTCTGCCTGCACACCTGGCAGCCTCCCATGGAGGCCTTGTGGTGGGACTCCTTCAGGTCCCGGGTCCATTTCAAGAAGGTAAAGCTCTTGTAGGTTCTAATGCTCACGTCCCAGCTTCCACTTAAAATAGTTGATGAAGGTTGTTCAGCTGGTCGTCGCTCTCCGGAGGGTAGGAAGGGACAGGCTGGACTCTTTAAGGCAGCCCGGTGGATAGGCCAATGTCTGCCTCACCTGCGCCTGCTCGGGCCGTCCCAGCGTAAACGCTCTCATCCTGTCTCCATCCACAGCTCCAGGGTTCTGGGGGAGCCTGCCACTTCTCAGGCAGCAGCATCGCAACTTACTAACCGAACCCCACTTCCACTGGATTGCCCCAGGACCCATCTCCAAACGGCAACATCTGCATGTTTCCAAGCTGCTTGACCGTGGGTGACAGATGGCTGTCACTCTTGGCTCGGATCCTGCTTATGCCACAGTGGTTGTGACTGGAGTTGGCAGTCCTACTGTGCGCCACCCACCTGACTCAGTAACTTGGGTGGCCACTCGGGGAGGCCCAGGGGAACATGGGTCATTTGAGAGGTCAGCTGCCTGTCGGCCAACATCATGTGGCGCTTCATTCCCAGGTTTAGAGAAAGGTTTCTACGTTCTGTGTATGTCCTGATGCATGACAATCTGTTGCTGAGATCTAACGCTTGACGTACTGGAGTGGCGCAGGAGGACTTCTCATCCTCTCGGGACGTGGGGAACACCCCTCCCAACTACAAGCAAGTGCGTGGAGCACAGCACTTTGAGCTGCCACATGATCGAGGCGGCCGTGTTGGTACATGTGCCTTTGTGTATTTAATGAAGCTTCCTCTGTGCCAGGCATCTGTGAAGCCCTGGGGACATGTTGGGCATGGGTGGCAGGCTGAGGGCCCAGCTGTGCAAAGGCACTGGGGCAGAGGAGAGGCTGTGCAGTGCAGACGGTGTGTCCTGGGGAGGGAGAGGCAGGTGGCGCGGATCACCAGGCTCCCCTTGTAACAGGTCCTGAGTCGGGTTTGAATGCTGTGGGAGGAGTTCCCCAGGGCCTGACGTGGCCAGACTTGCATGTAGGTCACGGTGTCCCGTTTGCCACACATCCCGGTCCTCATAGAGCCGACCGGCTCGGGGGGAGGGCACAGGATACAGTTATGTCTGTTCTTGTGTGAAACTGTAAAACCAGATGGACTTTCACTTTCACATTCTTCGATCTTCTGCATCTCGGAGGTCTCCTTTTCCAGATAGAATTGTCTGTGATGGCGCCCAGGCCTGGACTGGGTCTGCAGGGGAGCACTTGGGCTTCCTTCGAGGGTGTCTGCCTCGGCGTTGTCGTCCTTCCTCGTCCTGGGGGTTAGGTTCCCTCTGCACTGTGACGAATGTCAGGGTTTCCACCAAGTGCTTAGAGGAAAGATCTAGCGCCCCTTCGTGTGGCTGACAGTCTTCACGTAGAGATTTGACGGTGAGGACGGGGACTTGCTCTGTGACAGACAGCCTGCAGCAGCACAGCCCTGTGGCCGTGGGGAACGTAGGTGCCACGGCGCCTTCAGAAGAGAGGCGTGGGCACAGCACAGAGGACCCAGGTGTCTGCCAGCCGCCGGGCGCTGGGCCACTCCTCTGAATGGGAAGGGAAGGTGCAGAGAAAGGCACAGCCTGGCAGGTTGCTGTTGACCAGGTAAGAGGAGCTGAGCAAAGTGGTCAAAGTGCCATCTGTGACCGGAAACCCTGAGGGGCTGCGCAGCCGACCTTGTGCTCTGATGCAGAGATGTCCGTTTTTTGTTGTTGGGGTGAAGTTTTGAGAGACGTCAGAGGAACAGCCAAGCTTGGGCTGAGATCTGGGGGGGAGGGTGGTTGAGGATTCGGCCACATCTGCCTGCTTGTGGGGGCATCACAGGGCGGCCGCTCCTGGTGACTCAGAGGCTGTACATAGTGAAGGAGGTGGAGAGGGACACCTTTGGTGTTTGTTAAATGATGACAGGAAAGGGGGAAAGTGAACCTGGGGAGTTTTTTATTGTTGTTGAAATAGGTGGCTTTGCACCCTCCCGTGGGAACGTGGGAACGGAACATGCAGGCCATCCAGGAATGACAGCTGGAAACAGGAAGGGGAGGGCCCTCCCAGACCCGCCCCTGTCAACCTGCCTGAAAGCTCCATGCCCCTCCCGCTCTGCACTGAAAGTTGTCTTTCTGGCTGGGAATCTGAATCTGTTAAAGATAATAGGCGACGAGACTTATTTATTTATGTGGGAACTCGGAGAGGGAGGCCGGGGAGG
>NW_005875063.1:0-7269 GCF_000147115.1 Myotis lucifugus
GGATTAGACCATATCTGGCCTTGACTATAACTGTAAATTAATTAAATAGTTTAATGTTAATTTGTACTGTATCTCTTTAAAAAAAATAAATCAATTAACACTTGGTATTTGACACTACATTGATATGATTTCCAATCATAAATTCTAACTTCATGGAAAAATATACTATTTATCTCCCCTCACACCCAACTGGGTGGGAGAAGCACAGAACCCTTCAATAATTCATAAAAGCTGGGGACCTTTACTCTTCCCCAAAATACACATGGGTGCATACAGGCAAGATGTTGCAAGTAATGTCTGCTGGTTCAGGGACTCATTGAAGTCAGATTGTGCAGATTAGAACTCTTGAAATTCATGCGAAAACAAAATAAAAGATAAACTAGAATTACAATGTATTGGATGAATATAGCTTATAGATAAATTAAATGATGGCAGTAATGTAATAAGAGACAAAAGAGGGGAATTGAGAATACTCTTAAAAATACCTACACTAGCCCTGCCGGTGTGGCTCAGTGGGTGAGCATCGACCTATGAACTGGAGATCATGGTTCAACTCCCAGTCAGGGCACATTCCTGGGTTCTGGGCTCAATCCCCAGTAGGGGGCATGCAGGAGGCAGCCAACAGATCATTCTCTCTCATCACTGAACTTTCTCTCTCCCTCTCCCTTTCTCATGGTAACATTTTGTGTAACTGTAATACATGATCCCTATCAGGAAGTTGACATTCATGGTTCCCAGAGCTTATTCAGACTTAGCCAGTTTACAAGCACTCGTGTATGTGTGTGTGTGTGTATAGTTCAATGCAAATTTATCACATGTATAGTAATCACCACCACAATTCTGGCAACTAGTAATCTGTTCTCCATCTCTTCAATTTTATTTCAAGTATGTTAAATAAATGTAATCACATAGTATATGACCATTTGAGACTGACCGAGAACATACTTTTAAAATATACTTACCTATGGACTTTTTAGATAGAAATTTGTTTTAGGTTATCAATGAGTGAAATGATTAGAAAGTCCTTTATTTTGTTTTTGTTTTATTTTTGTTGAATTTATTGGGGTCTCATTGGTTAATAAAATTATATAGGTTTCAGGTATACAATTATATAATACATCATCTGCATATTGTATTGTGTGTTTACCACCCCAATCAAGTCTCCTTCCATCATCATTTATTCCCCCTTTACCTTCCACCTCCCCCTCCCTCTGGCAATCACCATACTGTTGTCTGTGTCCATGAGTCTTTCTTTTTTAGTACATAGGTTTGATTTACTCTTAGGCCTTCATGTTTCCCTTTAAGTTAGGCAATCATTTATTTATTCTTTCATCCACAAATTTACCCAGTGACTGTTACATTCCGGGTACTGTTTTAAGCACTGAACAAAATAGATTTTTTTAAAAATTCCTGTTTTCCTAGAACTAACATACTAGTGGGAAAAGACAGACACTAAACAATGAGTAAGCTAGTAGTACATAATCACATTGTTTAGTGTATTGAAAAGTGATAAATGTTCTGGAAATAAAAAAGTAATGTAGAAAACTAGTAATCACAGGAAGTGTCAGAAGGCACGCTGGGGAGGTTGCATTATTAAATAGGGTAGTCAGGGTAGGCCTCATGAACACAGTGGTAGGCAGAAATGAATGGAATGTGTAGTGAAAAGAGTTTTGTCTCATGTTTCTACTGGATTCCTGAACATCTTCCCCAACTTGTTTAAACTATAAGTAGAAACACTCCTATATCTTTGAGCAGTACCTGCCTGATAGAGTCCTTATTCACACATTTGTTACATTGTGGGCCTTTATTCTGGTATGTACATTGCCTTCTCTTCATCATGGGATTCATCTGTGATTAATTTAAACCACTTCAGAACCCCAGAAGCACTGAACTAAAAATCAGCAAGTTTCTTGAAACACAGCTGACTAATGAGGCTGTGGAAACCATAGTGAAATAGGCTACTTTTAAAAACATGAACGAAGACCCTAGAGCAAAATATGACATGGTTACCTACACTCTTGGAAGGACAGAAAAACAAAAGTTTTCTCAATAAGGTATCAGAACGGTCTTTGAAATATTCTTCTCCCTGTAGATGGGTTTTGCTGAAGTCTTCTCTCTCTCCCAGAATTTCTTGTGACTTGCCTTGGTGAGCCAGTCAACTGTGATTTGACAACTGTCGGGCACTGTTTGGAAACCTAATTGTTTCAAAAGGATGCTCTAGCAAATTGGTCTAAACTTTGAATATAAAAAATAAAGCAAAATATATCTAATTTATAATTCAGTAAGAGTTGATAGAGATGTGACCTGGTTAACTAAAAATGTAAAGTTAGCATACACACTATGTATACCATGTCTGGAATTAAAACACTGCTTGGATTTTTAATATCTTCTCTATATGATGATGCTATGATACTCTTTGTCTTTGGGGTAAGATTCACCTCTGGACTAAAGTTTACACTATTGACCTTATTTATTTTATTATTGTAATTAATTTTTAATTACAATAATACAATACATTTTAATGTTTCATTGATACTCAATTTAATTGTAGGTAAAGAAAAATTACACACTAAGGAAAACTCAGAACATTTATAATTCCTATTACATGCTTCTTGTTTTCAATTTATAATACAGGGTATCAATGCAGTCTATCTCCAAAATCATTTTAATTTTTAAATTTCAAAGTGTTTATCAAACTCCTGGCAACTAATCTAAGTACAGTTTACTCATTTTTACTAATAAAGTTTTATAATTAACATTTGCATAAGAAGCACAAATTAATGCGTATATTAAAATAGCCTCTCTAGTTAGATTTTTTTAGAATTCTTTTACACTGATTTTACTCCTCGTTTAAATCCCAGATGAACTTCAAAGGCAAATTTTTCATATTCTTTTCGAATATTTTGTCAAATCTTTCATTTTGCTCTACTGTGAAGTGATGTTTCCAGTCTCCAACGGTACCTAGAAATAAGCACATGATCAGCACCTGGGTGAGGAAGTGGCACTATCAGGGCAAGAGTTTCTTCCCACCCACTTTCATCTCCTCTTCAAGCCACGCTAAATATCTGGTAGTTCTCCATGGGTTTGATACTTCATGTTTCCTTATACAGAAATGAACTAAGAAACAAACTGAAAAATACTTCTAAAGTTCACTTTCCTTAGCTATTATGCTTTCACCAACCACTACCATTAAATTATAACCTTTATTGAGATGGTATAACAAAAGTAAAATAGAGGACTAGGTTAGAATTTTTTCATATATTTTACTAAATACCAGGCACCAAAGAAATACAAGTACCATCTCATTTCACTCATATGTGGAATTGAATGAACAAACTGAACGAACAAGCAAAATAGATTCATAGATAGAGAGCAGACAGACAACTCTGGTATGGGGTAAGTATTGGGAGTGTAGGGTGGAGAGAATGAGAAAAAAAAAAGAGAGAGAACTCATGGACATGGACAACAGTGTGGTGATTGAGAGAGAAAGAGAGGTGGGTAGAGGTGGAAGATGGGATAGGGCCGTGGTCGGCAAACTGCGGCTCGCGAGCCACATGCAGCTCTTTGGCCCCTTGAGTGTGGCTCTTCCTAAGCCTTAGGAGTACCCTGATTAGGTTAATAACAATGTACCTACCTATATAGTTTAAGTTTAATAAATTTGGCTCTCAAAAGAAATTTCAATCGTTGTACTGTTGATATTTGGCTCTGTTGACTAATGAGTTTGCCGAACACTGGGGGAATTAATGGGGATGGGGAAAGAATAAAATAAAGAGAAAATATATATACAAAAATTTAAAAAAATGACAGGCACCATACTTGGCAAACTATATCTAGCATGTAATTTAATTCTTAACACAATATCAGTATTTCTTCATTTTTAAAATTGAAAAACTGAAGGGATTAAGAAGTACAAACTGGTAATTACAAAATAGGTATGGCATGTAAAATACAGTATAGCAAATATGGCCAATAATATTGTAATAACTATGTATAGTTCCAGGTGGGTACAATAATTATTGGGGGGATCACTTCATAAATTATATAAATGTCTAACCACTATACTGCATACCTGAAACCAATATAAAATAATCTTGAATCTCAACTATAATTTAAAAAGTAAAAATACATAAATAAAAAGCTAAAGATAAAATAAGTAAAGTTGAAAAGAAAGCCCGGCCAGCAGGGCTCAGTGCTTGAGTGTTGACCTATGAACCAAAAGGTCACAGTTTGATCCCTGGTCAGGTCACATGCCCGGATTGCGGGCTCAATCCCCAATGTGGGGAGTGCAGGAGGCAACCAACCAATGATTCTCTCTCATCATTGATGTTTCTATCTCTCCCTACATCTCCCTTCCTCTCTGAAATCAATAAAAACATTTTAAAATTTAAAAAAATGAAACCCAAAGATTTCAAGTAATGAAATCAAGGTCAGAGAGTGTGTTCAGAGCTGTCATTGCTTCAGTTTTACTTGATGGAACTTAGAAACTGTCATTAAGCCAATTTTTAAATTAAGATTATTTGCCATCTTCAACTATCAAATTTTCTTGTTTAAACATTATCATTGGCATTTGGAACAGTTAGCCAGCTATTTATGGGCATGAGAATTACTTTGTATTTGGTCTAGTTAAGCAATGAGACTTAAAAGCTGATAATATATGGAACAAAAAATAAACACTTTTAAAAAATAGCAATATCAAGATCAATTTCAAGCAGATCTTCATTAATTAAGAATAAATATCCATCATCAAAATGCTAAGTTATGGATAAATTAGTGAATAAAATATGAATAAAAGAAATACAAATTATGTTCTAGAAAAATGTACATTAAAAGATCAAAAAATGTTTAATTGAAATTAAGTATCAGGGGGAAAGTATATTCATTCTTAATTCCTGGCATGTCATAGAAGCATGATAAAAATTAATTGCATGTTGTTATTGAATACTTGAATTCATAGCATATTGGTTTCAAGAAGTATTAATTTACTTTTTCCATTGAAGAAATCTGACACATGAGGAAATAAGTAACTCAAACTCCCTCCCCCACAACAAAATACATGTTGGGTTTACTTCTAGAATGTTCTAGGAGAAATAAAGAAAAACAATAATTGGAACTGTCCTGGTCACATATATACATAACCTTCAGGTAAGACTTGCTAACCATTATGCTAAGTGAAATCAGTCAGTCAGAGAAAGATAAATATCACATGCTCTCACTCATTTGTGGATTATAATGAACAACATAAACCGATGAACAAAAACAGATGTAGAGACAGAGAAGCATCGATTAGATGCTCCAAACTCAGAGGGAAGGTAGGTGAGGGTGGGGGTGAGGGGGAAAGATCAACCAAAGGACTTGTATGCATGCATATAAGCATAAGTGATGGATGTGGACAACAGGGGGTGAAGGTGAGGGCAGGATTGGGGGGATGAGGGGACATTGGGGGGATTAGGACACATTTGTAATAATCTTAATCAATAAAGGGAAAAATATGTTAAAAAAAGAGTAGGGACATGTAGACTAAAAGGAAGGAATGTAATATTGATTAATTAGGTTCAAGTGTTAGACTATGTACTAAAAAATTGTGTAGTTTCCTGGGATACTTTCCAGGGCCATTGGCACTTAAGATCTTTGATTCTCTCCAGGTTCCACATGACAGTACTTAGAAAGACTCGGTAAAAATACCCCTTAATTAGTGTAGGGACAAAGCAATCACGGAACTCTCAACACTTTTGCTTCTAAAAACCCCTGAGTATCACCTTTGCGCAGAAAATGTCCCTCATCTGTTCTTTTCCCAATTTCATGTTTTAGAATCTCATCATAATTGGCTTTTGGATCAGACTTCATGTTCTGAAATGTAGCCTGTTTTACAATAGCTTCCACATCCTCTTCACTCAGTTCTTTCTCAAGAAAACGGCTGATTTTAAGCACAGAACTTCTGAGATCCTGAAAGAATTGTGGGTATGAGAAATTATTCAGCTTACAAAGAATGCATGAGTTACATCCCAACATCTTCATCACATTTTGGAAAACTGAAGGTGATTGGATTTATTGTAAGTCTAAAGTTTGACAAAGATATATTACTTTCCTATTCCTTCTATGAAAATGAGTGCTCTGGTTGTCAGCTTGTTAGAGCTTTCTACTGTTTGATTTTATAAGGACAACTCCCCTTCATTTACTCATTCATTCATTCATTCAACTGGCACTTTTAGGAATGTTAGGTTTCAGAAACTGTGATAGGTGCTGGAGAAGTTTAAGAGAACAATAATATGCTATCTGTGCTTGTTAAGAGATTACAATTTCATGAGGGAAAGAGTAAAGCAAGTAATTAAATACAATGGCTACAGAAAAGGAAAGTCCAAGTTTGGTGGCTTCATTGGTTATTTCTACCACACACAAATTAAAGAAGAATTAACACCAATCTTCTAACTTCAAAATTTCAACAAAATCAAAGAGGAGGATATACTTCCAAACTCATTCTATAAGGCCAGCATTACCCTGATAACAAAGCCAAATGAGAACACTACAGGAAAAGAAAACTAAAAACCAATATCAGTTATGAAAGATAAGATACAGCATTGTTGCTCCGCAGACATCGGCAGGCAGCAAAAAATAAGGACACATTACTGGATCAGCTCACAGAATTGATGAAGAAGGTAAAGAAGCAAGCAGTTTCAGGAGCCCCAGGGGTTCCAGGAAGCAGACTCTAAGATTCAAGCAACAGCGGCCTCCTGATCACCACACGCTCTGCCTGGGGAACAGTTGCTGCGTCTGAAGCCTCCCTCCACCAGCCAGAAGAGCCACCACAACTGTGAACAGCACCCATCAGAGGCCCTGCTATCAACAGAGGAGCCGCTGCTACCACAACCGCCCAAGGAGCAACCACAGACCGAGGAGCCACTGCCACCCAGGGAGCAGCCACTGCCACCCAGGGAGCAGCCACTGCCACCCAGGGTCCAGCCACTGAACGATTCAACAACTAGTAATGTCAGTGAGATCAAACATGGGTAGACAAAGAAACCCCCAAAGGAAAGAAAAGGAGGACTCGCCAGAAAAGCAGCTAAGTGAGACAGAGATATGCAACATGACGGAAAAAGAATTCAGAATAAGGTTCCTAGAGTACATGCACCGGATGTTCAAGAAGCAAGAAGAAACAGATGAAAAACTCAACTACGTATGCAAGAAGCTAGAAGAAACAGGTGAAAAAATCAACAACTTAAGTAAGTCCCAAGAAGAAATGAAGAGCGACATAGCTGCAATGAAAGATAAGAT
>NW_005875063.1:10392-14007 GCF_000147115.1 Myotis lucifugus
CCTCATTGTCCCCCTCTGCTGGCCTGGTCGCCCCTCACAGCCCACCCTGCTGGCCTGGTTGCCGCCAACTGCCCCCCTCTGCCGGCCTGGTTGCCCCTCACTGCCCCCCCTGCCAACCTGGTCACCCCACACTGCCTGCTGCTCAGTCATTTGGTAGTCCCTCACTGACCCCACTGCTGGCCTGGTTGCCCCACACAGCCTGCTGCTCAGTTGTCTGGTCGTCCCTCACTGAACCCCCCTGCCGGCCTGGTCGCCCATGCAGCCTGCTGCTCAGTCATTTGGTAGTCCCTCACTGACCCCACTGCTGGACTTGTCACCCCACTCAGCCTGTTCGGTCATCATTCACTTGTTTCGGTTGTGATGGTCCTGGCTCTTTATATATATAAATTTTAAGATCTCTGGATAGCAACTTCAGATATCTATAAGACAGACCTGAATCTAATCTTCTAAATAAGTGAGAGCCCCAGTTCCACATTCCACAAGCCTCTCCCATCAATCTATCCTCCTCAGTGTTGAAATGAATATTGCACTGCTGCCATGTAAAGCCTACCATAAGTCCATGACAGAACACACACACTACATCCACTTTGAATGGGTACACCATTGCGGTTCTTCTATGATCTGGCCAAACTGTTTCTTAAACAATATGCCTTTGCAACCATAGCAATCCCCAAAGTGGTCTTGGTGAGAATAGAAAAGCCATTGAGTGACAAATTAAATTAACAGAGCAGTAACCACTTATGAGCATCCAGCTTCTATCGTTACTCTTCTTTATTTCCTTAAAATATGTTCCCTAAGTTTGAGAATTTGGCTAAATGGAAACATGGCCTCATAAACAAGTTGAATGCATAAATTCATAGTTACCATTTCCATCTAGAAACCTTTTCATGAAATGTTCCATATCATTCCCAGCTTCAAGTGTGACCACCAGATTTGAAAAGTGAAAGTATGAAGTCATAACATCCTTGGGGTTTCTGTAGACGTAAATAATCTGCAGGGGGTATAGTAAAACAATTTTAACAATTCTTGGTTGACCTTAGAGGTTGTTGTTGTTTATTCACACCAACATATGTCACTATATGAATGCATAATAATTTGTTTCATCCAGCTTACTACTCATGGAAATTTAGGTTATACTTTTTTTTTTGATATTACAAAAACTGTTGAAGTAATCAACTTTATTGACCTGACATTTTACATGTGCAAGCATATAGGAATAATTTCTAAAAGTAAAATTATTTATTTAATTAAGGTTGGTTAATATTACAAATTACCCTTCATAAAAACTGTTTCAATGTACCCTCTGTGAGCGTTAAGTGACATTTGATAAAAAGCCCAGATAGCAATTGAGAGTATTTCAAAAGGAAAAACTACTTAACAGATGACGTTGAAACAAATAATTATCCATACAGTATAAAACTGGAATTCTACTTCATACCTCACACCAGACCCCCCCCCCAAAAAAAAAATTACAAATGGATTAAGGATTTAAATATGAAAGCAACATTTGACATCTTAAAAATAAAAAATATCTTTCTGGTCTCAGAGAAGAAAAAGATTTCCTAAGCAGAAAAATATTATTTTAGTTAAAATAAAAATTGATCAATTAAATTAAATTAATTTTAAAGAATGCTGTTCATCAAAATATATAGCATGAAGTTACAAAAAGCAACAAAGTAGGAGAAAAGCAACACATATAACCAATAATTTATTACTATCCAGAATATATATAAAACAAATCATTAAGAAAGAGACAATGATGCCGAAACCGGTTTGGCTCAGTGGATAGAGCGTCGGCCTGCGGACTGAAAGGTCCCAGGTTCGATTCCGGTCAAGGGCATCGGGTTGCGGGCACATCCCCAGTGGGAGATGTGCAGGAGGCGGCTGATCGATGTTTCTCTCTCATTGATGTTTCTGGCTCTCTATCTCTCTCCCTTCCTCTCTGTAAAAAATCAATAAAATATATTTAAAAAAAAAAAAAAAGAAAGAGACAATGAAATTTAGAAATTGGACAAAAATCATAATAATTTCACAGAATAAGAAATAATTATGGCCAATAAACATATCAAAAAGTGTTTAATCTCATTATTGATTAGTAAAATGCAAACTCAGATTAGTTTGAGATATTTTATAGTTTATATTGAAAACTAAAAAGTTTGGCCCTAGCCTGTTTGGCTCAGTGGATAGAGTGTGGGACTCTGGACCTAAGGATCCCGGGTTTGATTCTGGTCAAGGACAGGTTACCTAGGTTGTAGGCTCCTCTTGGCCTGCACCCTGGTCGAGGCTCATGCAGGAGGCAACCATGTGTTTCTCTCATATCGATATTTCTCTCTGTCTTCCCTCTCTCTTCTACTCTCCCAAAAATCAATGGAAAAATATCCTCGGGTGAAGATTAAAAAAAAAGAAAAAAGAATGTGTATTGTGATGTAATATACACATTTGCTGCAACTTACCTGTCCATCAATACACTAAACATTGTAGAGCCATACAATAAATTCTACTAGACCATTAAAAAGAATAGAATTTTATGTGCTATCATCAAAGAAATGTTGCTGTATACTATATAATCACACTACAGGCAATGTGAGAGATGACCCAATTTATGTATATACTTATAATTCCATATGTATTTAATGTGTAAAACAGTATCAAAGATTATAATCATCACATTTGAAAGACTGTGAATGAGTGAGGCTGGAAAAATATATTTGAAGAAAGTATTTTTGTTTGTGCCAAAGGTCCATTAGCTATTTATATGACTTACTTTAGCTTTTTTGTTCTTGAGACCTTTCGGTACTAAATAATATGGGAGGTGGGAACAGAAGAGGCGAGGAGACGGTCTGTTGAGAAAGTCCATTTTGCGGATATTGTATTCCAAGAAGGGGACTCTATCAAGCGTTGCCAAGTCTTCAGTTCTGTTACGATGTCCCTCAAAATAAATCAAGCTTAGTATCTGCTGAGTCCAGATGGTACCTGTAAAAAGAAATAATTTGATTTCCAACCCTGAATTAATGTTTTATTGACAATGTCAATAATTATGCCATCTATCTCAAAACTATTTGGAGCTTTTTCTTTCTTTTTAACCACTTTAAATATGCCAAGGAAATGTGCCCAACTTTTTTTCTATGTGTTTTACATTAAAATTAGGTGTTCTAAGTTCCATTTTTACTGGAAAAGAGTTGTAATAGTGATTTAGATTAACCCTTCAGCTCTTTTGTTCCCTGTGATTCATGTACGTTCTGTTCATGTGATTTTCTGCGGCTGTCTCTGTTTCTCCTTCCTTAGTTTTTCTTACATTTTACCTTTTGGAAATATAGACAGTTTAAGAGATCAAGACCCCTTTCACCTTTTCTTTTTAACATTGTGCAGGTCTCCCAATACAGTGCTAAATGAAAGTACTGATGGGCATTCTTGTCTCATACTTGATTTAAAATGTTTCACTCTCGCATTTGACGTCTGTGGTAGTTTTTGGTAGATTCTATTCGTCAGGATAAAACTCACTTTCTCCCTAGTTTGCTAATAGTCTCCCTTAGGAATGTATGCTGAATTTTATTAAATCCTTGTTCTGTACCTGTTGAAATGATAATTCAGGCTTTCTTCTATGCTCTAGTAATG
>NW_005875063.1:14107-16585 GCF_000147115.1 Myotis lucifugus
GACATTGCTAGATTTGTTTCACTTATATTTATTTGGTTTAGGATTTTTGAACCTATGTTCATGAATATATAATCAATGTTCTAAAAGAATGTGAGGTGTCAATAATCTTCCAATCATTACTACTCAATTGAGTAGATTTAATAGACACGGAAGATTTGATAAAATTTATGGTGAATCTTGGAGAGTCACTAATCTCCCCTCTAAGATGAGTAAGAACCCAGCAGGCTGGACTAAGGACTGGTGTGTGGTGTACCAAATAGGCTGGATTAAGGGTAAAGGAAAAATTCTTATGGGCTGCTTAACCTAAAACTAAGCAAACTGAGGCACCGCCAACATCTAAGGGAGGAAAATAAAAAACACCTGATATCAAATGTGCTGACACATTTTGCAGAGTAGAAACATCCAGGGAAAAGGCATTGTATTACTAATTTGGGGAAAGTAAACAGGGTCCTGAATTTGAAAGTCAATGGTAAAAGGGAGGGACTGGAGCACTTGCATGAAAATCAGGAATGACTTTGTGGTGTTGACTTTGACTCCAATGTATCTCTGAGCTATTTTAACCACTTTGTACAACATTGATTCAAGAACACCAGTCACCCTGTGTTCTAAAAAGCACATAAAAAGATAAGCTTTTAAGGGGAATGTAAGATTTGAGGACAATTTCCATTAGTTCAAAATTCTTTCATTATTATAGGGAAATAAAAGCAATTAGGGTAATTGAAAAGCATATTAGGAATTAGTTCTGACTGAGAGATGCTGCTAACCAAAATCCTGCTGGGTTTTTTTTTTTTTACATGTTTTCTTCCATTCTCAGAGAAAGCCAACAGGTCAGCATTGACCTAGTACAGTGATGGTGAACCTATGACCCGCGTGTCAGAGGTGACACGCGAACTCATTATTTTGGTTGATTTTTCTTTGTTAAATGGCATTTAAATATATAAAATAAATATCAAAAATATAAATCTTTGTTTTACTATGGTTGCAAATATCAAAAAATTTCTATATGTGACATGACACCAGAGTTAAGTTAGGGTTTTACAAAATGCTGGCACGCCGAGCTCAAAAGGTTCTCCATCACTGACCTAGTATCTGCTTTGGCTCAATATTTGGTTTCTTCTGAGGTGCCTTAAAAAACAACAATATATGCATTTTAAAGGACCTTATACAGTAAAACTTTGAGATTTATTTAACTTTATTAAAAATCCTAATGGTGCTCTAAATGTAGATTGGGATACTGTTAATGTCTGGAAAAGGGCTCATTTGTACACATGTATTACCAAACCTGAGTGAAAACTGATAGCAGGTAGTCCACTCCTCAAACTTACCAGATTTTGGATATGTAATTATGAAGACATCATCATCTCTAATTTCAAAATCATCTAGATTTTCTATAAAGTCAGCATCAACTAAAGAAGATTCAAAATTATAGTCTTTAAAGTTCAGCAAATATGTGTCTTTGTTGTCCATACTTATTCACCTACAAGTAAAAACAAATAAAATTCTTTCAATTTCTTAGTATTTTATAGTAATTACTAACACTTACTGAGTGTTCAATATATGCCAAGCACCTTTTAAATGTCATGTGTCTCAACCCATGCCATACTAAACAGCATCCTATATAATAAAACCCTAATATGCAAATTGACTGAACTGCAGAAGGACCAGTCACTTATGATGCGCACTAACCACCAGGGGTCAGACACTCAATGCAGGAGCTGACCCTGGGGGTCAGTGCACTTTCACAGGGGGAGGGGCGCTCAGCAAGAAGCTGGGCTCATGGCTGGCGAGTGCAGCAATGGGAGCGGCAGCCTCTCCTTCCTCCACTGCAGGTGGGAGGTAATGAGTGAGGGGTGCCAGACTATGAGAGCCCGGACTGTGAGAGGGATGTCTGACTGCCAGCTCAGGCCTGATCCAGCAGGCGGACATCCCCTGAGGGGTCTCGGACTGGGAGAGGGCGCAGACCGGGCTGAGGGCCCTTCCCTCCCACCAGTGCACAAATCCGTGCAGTGGGACTCTAGTGCATATATAAAAATTTACTCTTAACAGCAACCAAACATTACTAGAGGTTTTATCATTATTTTAAAGAGGAGGAAACTAAGATACTAAAAGGTTAAACAGCTTTTTCTAAAACCCCATGAGGGAGGTATTATCATGATTCCAAACATAGAACCAAGGAAAATAAGGTAAAGGAGGTGCAAGGTTGCCCAGCTGGCGGACCTGGCAGGATTAGATGCCAGACTATTTGGCCACAGAGACCATGCCTTCAATCACTTTACTAATACAGTTTCTAAGTATTTCATATTTTTATTATTATAGAAATAGGAAATTACTTTCTTTTTTTTTTCTGAAACAGAAATAATCTGTTGTCCTTGAAAGAAGTTTAAGAAGTCAAAATATAAATAGGAAGCACACAGTCTAAAGACATATCTGTTCAAAAATTGGACCAGCTAGGCATTTCTCTATTAGCTCCACCTGCTA
>NW_005875064.1:0-2500 GCF_000147115.1 Myotis lucifugus
TTGGATTCATTTCCCTAAGCCCACCGCGGGTGAATAAAGTGTAACTCCAAACTCTCAGAGCGCTGTTTGGTTCTTGTCCGGTTTTTCTGTAACAATTGTATGTTAGCCACCTACTATAGCATTTGACATAATACAGGGGCCCTCCCTAAATGATAGTTTTTCTTTTTCACATGCTTATCTGTTTCCTCTTTCTTTACCATAAACTGTAGACAGGTGGGTTATGTTTTATGCTGATCTGTGTTTCTAGAGCTTTAGCGTAGTCCCTGTGTTTCTTTGTGGATTTCAGTATCTGTTATATGACTGAGTACATTATGTCCTTCCCTATTTCCTTATCTAACAAGTGAGAGTATAAATATATTTCATCTGTTTTCAGAGTTGGTTGGTAAAACATATAGGGCAGTTGGTAGGAATGCACTTGCTGAATATAAAACAACACATTGACGACGTGGGGTGTGCTTCACGTACTCGATTGTTGATAGGGGCAGAGGAATGAGAAGGCATCTCAGTCTGTTAGTGATTCTCATGCAGCCACTCCTTTCAGGTACCTTCCCAGTGTGGAGAGTAGGTTCTAGCCACCAACCTGCTATAACAGAGTTTCCTACCTAATTAGGATGCATTCTTTTGCAGGTGAGGATTATGAAGATCAAAATACGTGATACATAAATTCATGTAATTTCCATTGATTAAAAACTCTTGAGAGTATAAAATGCAACAGAAGATATAACCAAGAGGATATACAAGTAAAGGAATAAAGGTGTTGTGTTTTTATAAGGGGTGAAGGGTTTAAATAAAAACAAATTAGGAACATAGTTTAATGTTAGGGGATACAGGAGATTGTATGTGAGAATTTGACCTAGAGTAATTTCCTGACAGGTTGGAGAGACTTTTGTTTGAAAGGGATTTAAATGAAGATGTTAATACTGGTGGAAGTGGTTACTACATAAATTAATCTCCATAGGCCTAACTGGTTTAGTGCCACATTAATTTAGTCAAATTACCTGTCAATTAGATTCATTTTAATGAATGGCCCACCATTAAAATAATTCTCTATTAATTGAGAATATTAAATAGTAGGATGTTATTAAGCAATTCTTCATTAAGACTAAATGGTGGAAACAATTTTGTGTGCTAATTCAGGCCAGGATTTTATTGTCCAAAAGCATCATCATTAGATCATTCCCCATTATAATATTTCCCAGCGTTCCGTGGATCACCTCACAGTCTGTCTGGAAAATCCAGGCACAATTTCTGCGTTTCCTGGGCAGCAGCACAGACACATACTCACCAGATGCTTCAGCGATTTGTGAGATTATTTCAAGACAGAAGTTCAGAGAGGCAGTGTGATGGGCCTATCAGATTTTAATACTGTCTGAGTTTATTTCTCTCGTGAGGGGTTTATTCACATTAGGCTACCGGAGGGACCATGGAATCGATCCTGTTCTGCAAAGATAGTATTTGAGCACAGTAATCATGAAAGATATTTTGGTATGAAAAGTGCTCAGCTATTCAGGTATACCATATTTTACTTTTTAAAAAGTGAATGAATATTTTTTTGAAACCCACAGGATGAATATCAATTTTTCTAGAGGGACTAGTGGAGAACAAATGTGGTTAGTTCCCTCACATTCACACGATAAGGAAAAAGCTTTTAAAAAATGACAGATAATGCCTGTCATGGGGACAACTTTCCTATTTTTGTTACATTGAAACTTTAAATCCCTCTAATTGGGGTTTCCTGCCATTTGGAGTTAATGTCTTAAATCCTTGCGTTATGCAACCCCATTAACTAATAAGAGATGTGGAAGTAACTCATCCCACACACTGAAGAGAATTCTTTTTTCTTCATTGTATTCTATGTTCAGTAGTTGGTTCAGAATTCTTTTTTGAAATAAGGAGTTATTAAAAGTCTGCGTTTAATTTATTCTCAGTTGAAATTTTACAGAAGGGGAGAGAATATATAGTGGTAAACTATGATTGACTAATTCAGATTCTTCTTTTTTAAAGAGCCTTAGGTGGGTTAGACCAGCTGATTGTATTTCTTTTAAAAATGTTTTACAGTTTTCTCTCTTAAAAAAAAGATTTTTTATTGATTTTTAGAGAGAAACATCAATGTGAGAGTGAAACATTGATTGGCTGCCTCTTGCAGCTCCCCTACCAGGTATCAAGCCCACAACCCAGGCATGTGCCCTTTTGGTGCATGGCATGATGCCCAACCAACTGAGCCACACTAGCCAGGACTGATTGTATTTCTTACATCATCGTACACCATTACGATAAATCCGTGCAAATCTTGTCATGAGTTTTATTGTTTTAAAAATGATTAATTTTATCCTCAGTCTATCCTCAAATAATTTAATCTTACCCACAAGCCTCCAGCATTTACTTAGATGTTTGTGTATGCTGTTGAAAAATTTGTGTTGGTTTTTGTGTGTTGTAATGTGTACAATTATATATTTTATACAGTTACATTGGTATGTAAGTTTCATTGTATTTCACTCAA
>NW_005875064.1:7500-13361 GCF_000147115.1 Myotis lucifugus
GGATGTGGTCTCATTTATCTATTTTAGCTTTTGTTGCCTATGTTGTTAGTCATATCTAATAAATTATTGCCACATCCAGTGTCATGAAGTTATTCTGTTATGTTTTCTTCTAACTACTCATGTAGTTTTAACTTTAAATTGTCATGCTCAGTAACTTTTATTTTTTATTTTTGGGAGGGGGGGGTAATTTTAAACCCCAATTTGGAAACACTTGGGGAAGAAATAAAAAGAAAACATTTCTTTGAAACAGTAGTCTGAAAGAAAAGCCACAGTCGGAAAAATTTGCCCATGTTGAGAAAAAATAAAACCCCCCCCAAATATTCAGGGTTTTTCTTTATAAAAAAGGATAAACTCTTTTTAAAACATTCCATCTGTTGAAAATATCTTTTCAAATTAGTAATAGACTTTGAGATACTGTGTTTCAAACAAGGAATATTTAAAAATATTTTTAATGAAAATATAAGACATCTATTTATAAAATGCCTGGCTTTGAGATTTTTTTTTCTGTTTATTCCGGCCAAGTTACAATTACTAAAATTTCATATTGGGAATGTGGTGCAATGGAAAAGATACAATCAGTGATTTAAAACCAGCAATTTCCTGAGGAAAGGACTGGCTATTTGGCAATGAAGAGATGGCATTTCAAAGTTTAACATTTGTCTATAATTCCAGAAACAAAACAAAACAAAACAAACCACCGATTGGAGAGCTTACATTTAACAAACGTGGTTTTATACTCAGTCCTTCTCCAAGCAAAATGTAGGTTCCAAGGTCCAAAGAATTGGTTTATGAAAAGCTCTTTTCAGAATGAAACACAACCTAAGAAATTGAATGGGAGGTCTAATGGGATGAGACTGCAGTGATTTCCTACAATGGGCTCTCTCTTAAGCTCTGTGAAACATGCCTACAGTAAATGGCTGGACATACTCTCCTCCCTGAAGACATAGATGTCAAAGAAGCACTCTTATTTTTTGCTCTAAGAGAGTGTCTCCTCTTAAAATAACAAATGTTGCAAAAAGAAAGCTTAGGAGGAGGATTTAAACCTGTTGACAGTGAGCAATAGGCAGCCTGAATAGCACTTAGTAATATTTTAATAACACAAGGTAAATAACTCCTAGTGAATTTTAATATATATATTTAAGCCTCCTCTCTCTTTTTACTAGGAAGAAAGGGAGTGGAGATTTGTCAGAATTCACTGGGGGCAGGGGAAGGGCCGAGTGGCTGTCATTAACCTGATTCACAAGGAAAAGGGCCATGTCAGGGGCTGACAAAGGTAAAGGTGGTGATGAAAGTCACCTGTGACTTTCTGAATGGCATGATAAAAGTGATTATATTCAGTACATTGGTTCAACAATAATTGGAATGCCTGCTATGTATCAGGTACTTAGGTGCTGGGGATTCATTAATGGTAAAAGAAAAAACATCATCAAAAAGTGCCTCTTGTCATTGAATAGAGCGAGAGCGGGTGGTAAGGGACTGAAGATTTAATCAGTCTGTTGAGATAAGCACTGCAATAAAGAAAAAAGCAGTGTTCCCTTAGATAGGGCGGTCCCAGAAGGCCTCTGTAAAGAAATGACGTTTGAACAGAGACCTGACTGAAGTGA
Organism: Myotis lucifugus; assembly: GCF_000147115.1. Taxonomy (NCBI): domain Eukaryota; kingdom Metazoa; phylum Chordata; class Mammalia; order Chiroptera; family Vespertilionidae; genus Myotis; species Myotis lucifugus. Next base: position 9,105 of record NW_005875064.1, read on the forward strand.
GGCAGCAAGCCCTGTGAATCTGAGGGAAGGGAGTTCTAGGCAAGGGAACCCCAAATGTGAGGGTTCTGAGGCAGGAGTGTCCTTCCAGGAAGAGCAAGGAGGTCCGTGTGGTTGGAGCAGAGGGAGCCAGGGAGAGAGTCCCAGGGTAGAGGGCAGAGAGCCAGGCTTGGGTAGGATCACCCTGGTAAGACTTTTAGTTCTCCCTAGGGGAGATAGGAGGCAGAGGGAGGAAGGGACACTGATACTGTTCTTATCCACATTTCTAGCAGGTTTTTTTTGTGTGTGTGAATAAATGTTTCTCCATTGGTTTGCTTTTAGTCAGTCTCCAGAGTCTTGCTGTAGACAGTCTTGTCATTTTATACTTGTCTCTTTGGAGGCATAATTCACTGAACTCTTCACACCCTTCCAGCTGGAAGCCCTGCTTCCATGACCTTTTAAACACTTGTTATACTAGTACTGCTCCTTTCTACCTTACTAGGTAAGATGCGTTTCCCATTAAATTTGAGACTTTATTTTCTTAATGCAAACATTAAAAAAGTGTTCCACATGGTGAATATTTCAGGTTAGTCGAACTGTCTTGGTCTCATTAACAGAATGACACATACATGTGATATTGAAGCACTGAAGGGTATGCGTTTCCCCTACAGTGCTGCTCTTGTTGTAGTCCTCCTGTTTTGCTACATGGCATTTCTATTGTCCTTCAGAGTAAGCATAGTCAATAGCCATTGTGATTTTTCTCATTGCTTAGAAAGTGTGCCTATGTTTTCTTTCTGAGTTATCTTCTTGTTTTTGATTTCTACCTTAATCACATGCTGGTGAAGTATGTGGTCAAATTTTGAAATATTCCATATGTACTTTAGAATAAAGGTTTATTCTTCAAAGTTAATCTTCTACATATGTTCATCACCATTAAACTTGTCAATTGTGCTATTTAAATAAACATTATCCCGCCGAAACCGGTTTGGCTCAGTGGATAGAGCGTCGGCCTGCGGACCGAAGGGTCCCAGGTTCAATTCTGGTCAAGGGCATATACTTGGGTTGCAGGCACATCCCCAGTGGGAGATGTGCAGGAGGCAGCTGATCGATGTTTCTCTCTCATCGATGTTTCTAACTCTCTATCTCTCTCCCTTCCTCTCTGTAAAAAAAAAAAAACCAATAAAATATATTAAAAAAAAAATAAATCAACATTATCCTTTCTGATTATAATTCGATTGTTTGCTCTAAAAGAGAGGAGTGAGTGAAAACCTCCACTGTGATTTCTCCTAATGTGTTTATCAGTTTTTTGTTATATCTACTATAAGGACATGCTATTAAGTATGCCCGAGTAAGCGGGACAGTTTCTGATTTTGTAGCAACCACCTTTAATTCTAGTTTTGCATGTTGTCTTAAAGCCTATTTTATGTGCTGTGTAGTATAGCTACATCATTTTGGAGGTTAATATTTGCCCAGTATATTACCACGAGTTTTCTATTAGTCTGTTTATTATGTGTTTTTATTTCTTTCCTACAACCTTTTGGATTTTTTCTCATTCCGCCTACTCACTATTTACTGTTTTTAATTTGCATATTCCATATGTATTCTTTTTTTTATTAAAATCATTATATTTCTATACATTTGCAATTCCGTATGTATTCTTGTAGTGCTTATCCCAGTTATGTATCAGAGTTAACATAATCTAAAGTAAACAGTGTTACTCTCCTTCTGGATAATACCAGGGCTTTAGATCATTCTACATGCTCCTAATTTACATGCTACTCTATCCACCCATGACCACGAACGTCCCTAGAATCCAGGACTTGAATGTCGTGTCTGTCTCATTCTGAAGAATGGTGAAGAGTATGTGGGGTTTGTCGTGTTCTCACTTCTTTGCAACCGTTGCAGCAATTGGAATAGGAACCGTGAGCTTTAAAAGGGAATGAAGAGAAACCCATTCCTATCTCCCCGCTGGTAGCGCTCACACACAATGAAAACCAGTATTACTGTGTTTAATGCTGATGTGTTTATTAACTTGCCTTTCCCCTTGGTCTCTCCCATTTTCCTCCTCGGTCTCTCTTTACTCTCTCTTATGGGCACTCTCTCTACTCTTGATTTTTTTTAAATGATACAGCTTTATATAAATGGGGTTCTACATAATAAACAAGATCTGAAACTTGTTTCCAAGTACTTGTTACCTGGTACAGATACTGCTTCTATAATTATATGATGATGACAATACTTTTAATTTTTGTTTTATTTTTCCTCTGAAGTGTTCCACAGGGTAATTATTTCAGGTTAGCTGAATTGTCTTGGCCTCCTTAACAGAATGACACATAAATGTGATATTGAAATGTACCTTTAAAGTAAACAAAGACTCAATTTCCAACTTATTGTCCCCCTTCCTCCTGCCCAGCATTTACTGTTGATTACAGTTCTCATCTACATCTGAAGATGTCCTCTGTCTCATGGGTGCTTCCAGCTTCTGAATTCTTCTTTCAAATGTCTCCATAAAAAAATCACAATTTGAGGCATTGATTCTAAATACCAAAGACTTTCCCCCAGTCCAGCTGCCACCAAAAGTCATGTGTCCAGCTGCCACCAACAATGCTTCTAAATGCCAGTCAAGGCATGCTAAGCAAAGTACATGGCATTTTTCTGTGACTCATAATGATAAGTTAAAGCATCTATTGACAGTCATCAAGGATGGAGGGTGAGACAGAGTTTTTTACATGTAAATGAGAAAGGTGCTTAGAAAAACAAGATGTACTTCTGAGCCAGCTTTTGAAATTAATACACAAAATAGGAAGATAGAGTCTAAAAAAGTCTTTGGAATATTACTTTCAAATTTGTCAATTTTTACCAAAATATAAAAAGAAAAGCTGTACACATTTTGTTATTAAGTCGAGACTCAAGGGATATAGTATGAGCTGGTTTGGAAAGTATGATCTGAAATTGGAGATCTGATCACCTTTACCTATTTTTTCTTCCTCTTTTCCTCCCACCTACTTATACATTTTTAATCCCGCCCTCACCAAATTACTGTTTCTGTTAATTGAATCTGGTTACTAAAAATGGAGAGTGACATATCTTGTGTATTCAAAACTTGATCCACATCTTTGTGGCCAGGAGCATAACTAGGAAGTTAGATATATTTTTAAAAGCCCCTGATGTCCTCAGCAATTAATACTACTACTACTACTACTACTAATAATAATAATAATAAACAATGACAAACATATATATATATATATATATATATATATATATATGTAATGCTTACTCTGTGTGAGGCACAGTATTAAGTATTTTATTTTTAAATGTTTTTATTGATTTCAGAGAGAGGAAGAGGGAGAAAGAGATAGAAATATCAATGATGAGAGAGAATCATTGATCAGCTGTCTCCTGCATGCCCCTACTAGGGTTGAGCCACAAACCTAGGCATGTGCCCTGACTGGGAATCGAACCATGACTTCCTGGTTCATAGGCTGAAGTTCAGCCATTGAGCTACACTGGCTGGGCAAGTATTTTACATAGATTAACTTATTTCATACTTCACACCAGTCTATATTACTGATGAGCAAGCCAAGTTACAGGGAGGTTATGTTTTTTGCCTGTAGTTGAGTAGCAGATCCAGGATTTGAGACAGATGATCTGGATCTCAGAGTTCAGGCTCTAACCCTCCATTTCACACTGCCTAATGAATTCTTTTATTGTTGTTTTTTTATGGGAGGTGCCAGAGTGTATCCTTTACTGAGAATCTGGCTGTGTCAATAGGTCCACCACCCCAAATTAGGCTCCCATTGCTCCATTCCACACTGCTACGAGTCCCCCCTTGTCCACACCTACTTTCTCAGTCTCTGAATCCCAGAAGTACTTTCTGCTTTCTGTAATTATTGGTGGGATAGAATCTATGTCAACAATTTGTATTTTTGTTTAACTGTATCATGAATCTGTTTTATCTTCCTACTTAGAGTATATAGCATCTGGAAGCTTGAGACTATGTCCTACATTTCTATCTTGTCACCAATCCCTAGCACAATCCTATTGCCTATGTAATATATTGGTAGGTAAATGAGTGAGTAGTAATTGAACAACAAGGATGGAAAGATTGTCTGAATATCTAGGAGAGAAGAGTTTAGCTTAAAAAGGAGGTAGGGATGGAAAAAGAAAAGCAAAGAAAGAAACTACCAGCTTTCAAGTGTACGCATTTCAGACTAGGAAAAAGATAGGATGAACTAACTTGACAATCAGATCTCTTTCTAGTTGAGGGAGAGAAAAGCG
>NW_005875065.1:0-13359 GCF_000147115.1 Myotis lucifugus
CCATCTTGTGGTGGCCATCTTGTGACCACATGGGGGTGGCCATTTTGTGTGAGGGCGTGATGGTCAATGTGCAATTACCTCTTTATTATATAGGATAGCCAATATATGGAAGCAGCTTAAATGCCCATCAATAGATGATTGGATAAAGAGGTGGTACATATAGGGTGTCCCCCCAAAAAATGTGTACACACACTTTGAATTATTATAAAGGCAGTGTTTATTAAAATGCATTTCATTTTTGCCCTAACTGGTTTGGCTCAGTGGAGAGAGCATCAGCCTGTGGACTGAAGGGTCCCAGGTTCGATTCTGGTCAAGGGCATGTACCTTGGTTGTGGGCACATCCCCAGTAGGGAGTGTGCAGGAGGCAGCTGATGGATGTTTCTCTCTCATCGATGTTTCTAACTCTCTATCCCTCTCCCTTCCTCTCTGTAAAAAATCAATAAAATATATTTTTTTAAAAAATACATTTCACTTTCAAAATTGAGCTATCAGTTGTTAAAGCGTGTATACATTTTGGGGGGAAACACTTATATACAGTGGAATATTACTCAGCCATAAAAGAATGAAATCTTACCATTGTGACAGCATGCATGGACCTCCAGGGTATTATGCAAAGACAAATACCATATGATTTCACTTATGGTGGAATCTAAAGAACAAAATAAACAAAACAGAAACAGACTCATAAACACAGAGATCAGACTGATGATTGCCACATAGGAGGGGTGGGGGTACTGGGTGAAAAAGGTGAAGGGATTAAGAAGTAAAAATTGGTAGTTACAAAATAGTTATGTGGATGCAAAATACAGCATAGGGAATATAGTCAATAATATTGTAATAACTATGAATGGTACCGGGAGGGTACTAGACTTACCAGGGGATCCCTTCATAAATTATATAAAGTCATAACTACTATGCTGCACACCTGGAACTGATATAAAATAATATTGAATGTCAGCTATAATTGAAAAATAAGTAAATTTTTTAAATTATTCATAAAAATTTCCCAAAACTAAAGAGCATGAATTTTCAAATTGAAAAGGTGCATCATAACTGATGAAAATAAATTCACACAGAGACACATACTTACAAATACCAAGTTTAAAGAGGAAATCCAAAAAGGAAAAAAGAGGTCACAACCAATGTATCAGGAATCAGAATGGTTTTGAACGTCAACACCAATACTAAACTCAAGAAGGTACTGGAGCAATATATTTAACTTGTACATTTTTTTTTAATCACAAATCATAATTCTGTATCAGTTAGGATGAGCTTGGTTATGCTGTAGTAACAAACAACTTCCACATTTCAGATGCTGTATGTCGACCTCAGTTCAGCAGGAGCCCAGCTCGTGGAGTGTCCGCCTATCCTCACAGTAGAAAAGAAAACAGGACAAATCATTTCGTCACCAGCTCTTTAAAAAACTGTCAGGAAGTGGCACACATCACATCTGCTCACATTTCATTGGCCATGGCTAGTTACATGGACTTGCCTAACTTCAAATAGTCAGATAAGTGCAACCCTACCATGGACCCAAAAAGAAAAGAACTAGATAAATATATAATTACCAGTCCATCCTCGGGTCACTAAACATTTAGTTCACTCTCCTCACCAAGCAGCATGTACTCACCCTCTCCCCAAAGGGCAACAACCCAAAATCTCCACCTAATCCTAGCAACACACACCAAGTTCAGCATCCCTGGGGGAGGTGTTGTGCTGCACACATCACATCTTGGTGTGGCTCTCCTCTTAGCCAGGAGACCTATCAGCTGAAAATAAGTTTTCTGCTCCACGCACTCAATATGCAGTGATGAAACAGAATAGGCCAGTGGTCGGCAAACTCATTAGTCAACAGAGCCAAATATCAACAGTACTTCTTCAAAATAGACTCGCCCAGGCCAAAAACTGACTTCTGCACATGGGCCGCGAAGTTTCAATTGCACTGTACGTGCGCGCCCGCACATGGTATTTTGTGGAAGAACCACACTCAAGGGGCCAAAGAGCTGCATGTGGCTCGCGAGCCACAGTTTGCCGACCACAGGAATAGGATAACCACAGAAAAGGAGGAATGGAAGTCCAAGACCCTGTCCACAGCGATTCTGAATCCTCCTGGGTGACTGAATCCTCCTAAGGGTTCCATTCCTGGGAGCAGGGATGTGGCTGGTCTGGGCTTCCATTATGCACCTCAGGAATAACTCCTTTGTCCATTACACTCCACTGCTACTGGCTCTTTCCTCTAAGAAATTCTTTCTTTTCCATTATTCTCCTGGGCCATATCTGAACATGCTCTCCTCAAGTGCTGAGCCTTTTTCTTAGACCTTCCTGCTGATAGACAGGGTTGTTTCAGGTTCTTGAATCTCTTTCTCAGTCCAGACTGGTGGTCTTTTGAGCAATACAACTCTTCAATATCTTATCTTTTTACCTATTTGATTTTGTCAGCAATAGCATTCAGTAACCATGTCCATACTTCTTTGAGAGATATAGAACCCAGAGTTCTATGTCTTTGATTTCTCATCTCCACCCATTCTCTCTTCATCTCAAGATCAGTGTACTTGAGTTTATCAGGATTAAGTGGGAGATCCATGGACTTACTCTATTTTCCTTGAGACATTTGTCCTAGTAAAGGGATAACTGAGTGCCACATCCTGGGGGCTTTTTACCTAAAACATTTTAACCTACTCCATTTTAACAGTGGGTGTGAGAACCATGCCCTTATTTTTGTTTTGTTTTTAACTTTTTGTTTGTTAATCCTCACTTGAGGATATTTTTCCATTGATTTTTAGAGAGTGGAAGAGAGAGGGAAAGACAGAGAGAAACATCGATGTGAGAGAAACATTGGGCCCAGGCCGGGGAGGAGCCTGCCCTTGATCAGAATCGAATCCGGGACCCTTTGGTCCCCAGGCTGACGGTCTGTCCACTGAGCCAAATCGCCTAGGGCCCATGCCCTTATTTTGACCCTTGCCACAACAATGAATTTTAAGTGGCCTTTTGTCATTCAAAACTCATTTTAATTTTATCTTCTATTATTTGGAGTCTAAAATGAAGTGGCTTTTCCAAATATTTCAAGACTCTGAATTTTTGGGAACTCTCTATGCACTTTCATTCCTGCTTGCGTATTGGCCAATTCTCTTCAGAGCACACTTTTTCTTACAAATTTGCCAAGCACAGTAAATAATAACCAAACATATGCTAGCAAACTGTTTCCTCATATCTTCATCTTGAGTTTAAACTTTCTTAATAATGGTATCTGATTCCCAGGCAATTCATTAAATATTTCATACTACCCAATGTAAAATGCCATCATTACAACGTCTAATCAAGCTTCTTACAGTCACTACACAGCCCCTACGCCAGACCACCTACAATTTTATTAGTTCTCCATCTCCAGGAGTCTATCTTGGTCTCAGTCAGGATAAGCTAGATTATGATGTGACAATAAACAACCCGTATATGCCTAAAACAGTGAAAGTTTTATTTCTTGCTACATAGAAGGGAGAGATATGCTCCAGCATCTCAAATACATCAGTCACAGTAGCAGAGAGGAAACGCGGTAAATTATACACCACCTCTTAGAGTCCATAGAATACCTTCTACTTCTACTCACGTTTTGTTGTCTAAAGCAAGTCACACTGCAATGCTAGCTGTCATGTGTCCAGAAAAGGAAGAACTATAAATATTCTGAATGGCATTAATGGCTACCATAAATTCTATAAGCAGTCTAACTATCATCTGGCATAAAGTATAATCATTAGGATTTTCAATTTTGCAAAATCTCAACAAAAAAAAGTTTATCTCTCTTCATAAGACTACAGAGCATGTCATCTATCAAAACAAAAGAAAAGTAATCCAAGAAAGGGGAAGTAAACCAAGCAAAGGAAATCTCCTGGGTGAAGGTAAAAAGGTCCTAGAATGCAGCTGTTCACAACACACAGAAGACAACCAGTCCAGGTTGGAACACTATAAGTCAAGAGGTAGAAATGTCTCTCCATTACTTTGCATTTGCACCATCAATCTGATGAAACTACTGAAGAATGTACTTTACCAAAACAAGGAAGGAAAGCAAGACAGAAAAAAGATAGGAGGTTAGAAACAAGGAGTCCAAGAGAGAGAGGCAAGGGAAATCAAGAACGGCAGCAAAAGAAATACACAGTATGACTGGAGTGCAGCAAGCCTTGAGAGTGACCAGCTCAAGGAGAAGAAAAGTGGAAGACTTCAAAACAGATGCCTCAAATTTTTTTTCAAAGGAACTAATAGGTTGTCTGATGGGACTGACCTTGTGGTAATCATTTTGAGAGGCTGTAGGAGGTGTAGGAAGAATTGGCAACTAGTACACAAAACTAAGAAAATTAAAAATCAAGACAATTATTAACTTCAGGAGAAATGAAAAGAAAGGAAATAATGTAGACTACAATATATATTTTGTTATAACTCATAATATTCATAATATTTGGTTATGAATATTTGCATAGGTATAACAATGCAAATATTTAATGTTTGTATATTTAAATTTTTATTATAAGCTGTTTGATATAATTTGATTTTGTAAACTGCATATTGCTTTTAAGAAAAATAAAATTTAAAAAAAACTTGTAGCCCCAGTAAGTTTGGCTCAGTGTCTAGCCCAGTGATGGCGAACCTTTTGAGCTCGGCGTGTCAGCATTTTGAAAAACTCTAACTTAACTCTGGTGCCGTGTCACATATAGAAATTTTTTGATATTTGCAACCATAGTAAAACAAAGACTTATATTTTTGATATTTATTTTATATATTTAAATGCCATTTAACAAAGAAAAATCAACCAAAAAAGTGAGTTCGCGTGTCACCGCTGACACGAGTGTCATATGTTCGCCATCACTGGTCTAGCCCGTGGACTGAAAGGTCACAGGTTTGATTCCAGCCAAGGACACGAACCTTGGTTGCAAGCTCAATCCCTAGCCCTGGTTGGGGCGTGTACGGGAGGCAACTAACAGATGTGACTCTCTCACATCCATGTTTCTCTCTCTGTCTCTCCCCCTTCCTTCCACTCTCTCTAAAAATCAATGGAAAAAATATCCTCAAGTGAGGATTAACAAAAAAATAACAAACAAATAAAATCTTGTAGGTGATTCTTATGTTCAGGCAAATTTAAAAACCGCTGGGACAATCCACTTATTCCATGCATCATTGAAAACTATACAACATTCCCAGCTAAGTAGTTCTCCAACTTTGACTTGAATATCTCCACAATTCACTACATGAAATTGTACCTCTACTTCTTTATAGCCCTAATTCTTATGATATATCAGTTATGAATATTACATGGTAAAATTACATAGATACTGTGAGACTGTACTGGCCCAGTCCACTTCTAGAGACAAAAGTAACTGGAGAAGAGAAAGATGGAGGTGTAGGTAAACACAGTACTCACCTCCTCCCACAACCACATCAAAATTACAGCTAAACTACAGAACAACCATCATTCAGAGCTGTCTGAAATCTGGCTGAATGGCAGTCCTACAACTAGCAAATTAAAGGGTAAAGTACATTGAGACTGGAAGAGGGGTGGAGGCATGGATCAGGCTGTTTCGACACCCACATGTGGCATTTTTTTTAACCAGGAGGCATATCTTGGCTGTGGAGGTCCCCATTGAGGAGCAAGGGGTCCCAGTCCCACACCAGATCCCTCAGCCCAGGGATCCAGTCCTGGGAAGAGAAGTCCCTGTAACTTCAGCCTGTAAAAACCAGTGAAAGTTGTGTGGGGATTATTGCTGAGTGACACAGAGGCTGCTGGAGTCCCAGGCAGTTCCTCTTAAAGGGCCCATGCACAGACTTACTCAGACTCACTCCCTCTGAGCTCCAGCACTGGTGCAGCAGCTTGAAAGGATCCAGAGACATATGGGGAGGAACTAAATTGTCTGGCATCAGCCAAAGGGCTGTTGGGGGGGGGGAGTTTTCTCCCAGACAAAAGTGCCGGCAGAGGCCATTGTTCCTAAGCTGAGACCTCTCTATCACAGAGCCAACAGGCAGGTGCCATATCTGAGTCTCCATCAACCCAGTTGAGATTGTTCACCCCGCCCTGGTGATTCCTTGAAACCCTACCCCACCCAACTTGCAAGCCCACCTAAGCTGCTTTTCCATATGAATGATCTGTCCTTGCTCAGTCTTTAAATTTTCCTAAAATCTCTTAAACAAGTGGCATCTGGCCTCTTCATGCCCCATATCTCTCAAAAAGTGGCCCTAGGCCTGGCACTAGTAGCAGCCTGCCTTGATTCACAGCTTGGCCTCTCCTGGAGACCTCCAAGCCCATCTGCAGATCACTCTGTAGCTCATGCCAGGAGACCCCTCTGTAGCTCAGGCAGGGCACAGGCAGTAGCTGACTTTGCACCTCCTGGGAGGCCCCAGAGACAGTGCACTTGGTGGTCAGCTTCAGACCATGCCAGATTACAACCCTACCACCTCCCTGAGTGACACACTCAAGAGGCAGCAGACTCAGTGAGCACCAAAGCCCCACTGAAGCAAGTCCTGCTCTGTAGGGTGTCTCCTTCACAGCAGCTCTTCCACTGTAGTCACAGCTGGTCCTCACAGCCAGTTGGCCTGGGGATCAATTCCTCACAGTGATGTCAACAGCAATCAAGGCTCAACTATAACAGGACAGTGCATACAGTCCACACAGGGGCACACCTAGAGTGCTCAGCTCAGGTGACCAGGGATGCTGAGCCACTGGGCCCTACAGGACACCTACTACACAAGGTCACTCTACCAATTCCAGGATACAAGCAGCTCTACCTAATACATAGAAACAAACACAGGGAAGCAGCCAAAATGTGGAGACAAAGAAACATGTCACATTGCCGAAGCCGGTTTGGCTCAGTGGATGGAGCGTCGGCCTGCGGACTGAAGGGTCCCGGGTTCGATTCCGGTCAGGGGCATGTGCCTGGGTTGCGGGCACATCCCCAGTAGGAGATGTGCAGGAGGCAGCTGATCGATGTTTCTCTCTCATCGATGTTTCTGACTCTCTATCTCTCTCCCTTCCTCTCTGTAAAAAATCAATAAAATATATTTTAAAAAAAAGAAACATGTCACAAATGAAAGAACAGAAAAAATCTCCAGAAAAAGAACTAAATGAAATGGAAGCAAGCAACTTTTGGTTTCATTGATTTTTTTTCTATTGCTTTTTCATTCTCTATTTAGGTTATCTCTGCTTTAATCACTTATTCCTTCTTTCTGCTAACTTTGAGCTTACTTTGTTCTGTTTCTAGTTTCTGAAGTTTTAAAGTTAGGCTGTTGATTTGAGATGCTTCTTGTTTTTTAATGTAAACATTTATAATTATAAATTTCTTCCCCACTTTCACTGTTTCCCATAGGTTTTGGTATATCGTGTTTTTATTTTGTTATTTAAGTATTTTCTAATTCCCTTTGTTATTTATTCTTTGATTTCTTGGTTATTCAAAAGTTTATTGTTTAATTTCCATATTTTTTAATTTTTCGGTTTCCTTCTGTGATCAGAGAAGATAACTTGTATGATATCTATCTTTTTAAATCTGTAGAGACTTAATTTGTGGCCCAACATACAGTCTTTCCTGGAAAATGTCCTTGTGCATTTGAGAAGAATGTGTATGTAGTTATTGCTAGGTAGAACATTCTGTATTTGTCTGTTACATCTAGTTAATTGGGTTAAGTCCTCTATTTCCTTACTGCTGTCTGGTTGCTCTATCCATTATTGTGAGTGAAATATTGAAATCTCTATTATTGTATACTATCTATTTCTCCCTTCAATTCTGTCAGTTTTTCTACATACATTTTGATGCTCTGTCATTAGGTGTATAAATGTTTACAATTGTTATATCTTCTTGTTGTACTTCACCTTTTGTTGTTCATCTTAGAATGTCTTCATTTCTTCTTCATTTTTGAAGGACAGTTTGTCAGATATAGGAATATTGCCTTTTTTTTTCTTTTATAGCACTTTGAATATCTTGGCCCACTACCATTTGACATCCAAAGTTTCTGATAATAAATCTGCTAATAATCTTATTAAGAATCCTTTGTATGTGACTATTTGCTTCTCTCTTGCTGCTCTCTTTATCTTTAACTTTTGAAAGTTTGATTATAATGTGTCTCAGTGTAAGTCTTTGGAGTTCATCTTACTTGAAGTTTGTTAAGCTTCTTGGATGTTTATATTCATGTCCTTCAACAAATTTGGCAAATTTGAAGCTATTATTTCTTCAAACATTCTCTCTGCCATTTCCTCTCTCTTTTATCTTTCTGGGAATCCCACAATGCTTATTTTGGTCCACTCAGGGATATCCCACAGGTTCCTTAGTTTCTTTTCACTTTTCTGCACTCTTTTTTCTTTCTGTTTCTCAAACTCAATAATTCCCATTGTCCTATCTCTAGGTTCACTGATTCTTTCTTCTGCCTGCTCAAATCTGTCTTTGAATTCCTCTAATGATTTTTTTAATGTCAAATATTACTTTCAGGCCCAAAACTTCTTTTTTGTTTCTTTCTAGGTTTTCTGTCTCTTTATTCATATTTCTATATTATTCATACATCATTTTCTTGACTTTATCCACATCTTCCTTTGGTTCTTTGTGAACATCACAAAGACAGTTGTTTTAAAGTTGTTGTCTAGTATATCTGCCATCAGGTCTTTTTCAGGAAACTTCATTTGACTTATTTTTTTCCTTTGAATAGGTCATACTTTCTTATTTCTTTGTATGTCTTGTGATTTTGTTGTTGTTAGTGAACACTGGACATTTGACTCTAATAATGTGGTAAATATGGAAATCAGATTCTCCCCCTCCCCCAGAGTTTACTGGTTTTTATTACTTTATTGAGGTTGTTTTGTTGTTTTGTTTTTTCTTACTCTAGGCTGCCTCTGTGCTGAGGATCACCTGAGTTGTAAACTTAAGGTCTTCTCCCCTTATGTGAAGTTGTTCTTGAATGTCCTAGTTTTTAATGTCAGCCTCCCAAAAGGGGGAAAATAGCAAAAATGCAGAGGCAAAAAAGAGAGTGCTGGCCCTTTAAATCCCCTGGAAGTCACTTCAGCCAGAGGGGAAGGATATTGCAAACAATAGGGAAGATACAAAAACAATAGCCACCTGACCCATTGTCTGCACTTCTGTGACCAGAAGCAGCAATCGTAGATCAGAGCACAGATTCCCCAGTATTTGGAACACAGAGTCCATTTTGCCCACCCTGATTCCTGACAGCTGTGTGCAAGCTGCTCCTGGAATGCATGCATAGTTGCCTGCCAGGTGGCGGGGGAGGGGGGGGGGCGTGGAATAACAGCTACTGTGCTAAGAGCCAACATTGACCAAAACTAACCAAGTCTTCCCCTGGAAGTTGCAAGCCTTCAACAGACTCCAGAGTTCGAAACAGTTACTCTACATCAGGAAGAGTTTAATGGTCAGTGCAATGTTTTCTAGGTGGGGAGACAGATTTCCTGGGGCTTCCTCCTCAAACATCTTCCCAGAATCCTCTCTATGTTTTTTATTTCTAGCAGGACCACCCTGAGGCAGACAAAGCTCAATCACCCTTTTTTGCAAATAAAGAACCAAATGCCAAAGAGCTGAGGTGATTTGCCCAACACCACACCCCTCACAAGGCCACCCTGACTTCTCCTTGGAACATTGCACTGTCTCTCAACTGTGGCACCCCAAGCATCCCCCAGGTATATAGGGGTGCTGGGATGAACACCCAGCCCTGTCTCTCACTCCTCAATCTCGTCTTGGCCTCCCTCTCCTTCACCAGGGCGCCCGGTAGTATAAGGGTGAGGCAGACATGATGGGTTTGAATCACACTCACGGGCTATGTGAGCTGGGCAAGGTCTGTGAACCTCAGTGAACCTCAGTTTCCTCAACTCTCAGGCAGGAATCAAACAGTATTTGCCTCAGGGAGTTATTGTAAGGGTTTAGCACAGGCTCTCACATGTCAGCTCTGGTTCTCTGCTTTCTACTATTTCTCTAACACATGGCATTTGTGTGTCTCTGTCTTGGTGTCTCTTACTCTTTCTCCCTCTATTGCTCTGTCTGCCTGTTTCCCAAACAAGTTGCAGTCCCAACATGCTGGGCCAGCCTGCGAGACCTGGGGAGGGGGTGGGGGAGAGGGGCCAGGGACGGGCTGAGATGCCATACGTGTTCTGCCTGGATCAGGAAGAGAACTCATTCCAGGGAAGGGCCACATGTATGTGCACATTCCTTACCATCAGGCAAGGTTTGAAAGAAAGGCTGCAGCGGGGCAGGGGCTGGGGGGAGGGGTACTCGGAGAGGTGGAGGCTGGGTTGTGAGGACAGCTCCCGGAGGCTGAGGTGAAGTGAGCCGGGGTCCCAGCCCAGGTGAGAAGAAAGCAGAGGGAGGGGGGTGACCAGCACCCAGGCACCCAGGGCACCACCCTCAGGGAGCAAAGAGGGTACGGCTAGTCCCCTGGCCGTTGTCCAAGGGTCAGTGCAGCCCCTCGGACACTTACTGAGCTGCCTCCTGTGCCAGGCTGGTACCCAAGTGGAAGGACAGGGGCTCCCCCTTGCCTGGTTGCCGGCATCTTGTTGGGGGAGCGTCCTCGGGCGCCTGCAGATGCTGCACTGACGGGAAGGTCCTACGGTCTCAGCACCCCGGGACGTGGAAGAAGTGAGGATTGGCATCGGAGATGTAGGTATGGATGAATGCACAGCCACTCGCTGGTCACAGGATCTAGAAATCCTGCAGTGTCTCCGCTCCTCCGTTTCCTCAGCCTAAAGATGAAATGACCATCGGGGCCCTGCTGGGTTGCTGTGGAAATTGAAGTGGGAGATAGCAGTTAAGAAGGCACTTGGTCAGCTCCCAGGGGCTCTCCGGGGCTGCATGTTATTACTGACAAAGGTGGGTGGCTGAGCTCCCCCCGTGACCCTCCGGATGGCCAGTCCACAGTCCACCCTCCTTTCCCGGCCGCCCTGTCACAGGGTACCCATGACCCAGGTGACACAGGAAGACAGATACACTCCCACACCGTCTGGCAACACAGTCCAGCTGCACCACTAGTGGACCTCGAGCTGCTCTGCCTCTGAGCCTCGGGTTCTTCCTTATCCCCAAAGGGTTGGGCCAAATTTAAATCCTCAGGAGTTTTGTGAGCCCAATGACTTTGCGTGGGTGGCTTGAAATCAGCCACGGTGGTAGTATTTACACCACAGAAATCAGCAAACACTGCACATCAAGGTACCACTGCTTGGACCGACATTCCAGAAATTCCTTCCAGGGCTGGCCAGGAGTGCAGCAGCTGCCCAAACCGAGCACCCAGCACGCAGCATCCGCCTGCTCCCCAGGGACTCGCCCCTGATAAACACGGATGCACACCGGGCCGGACGCAGGATTCCAACCAAGCAGTCTGGTGCCAAAGCCCATGACACTGGCCACCAGCTGTGTGGTCTTCCACAAAGACTTAATCTTCACAACGCTTATTTGTAAAAGGCACTAAAATAAATTTTGTAGATATTAAATGTTTAAACAAAATGTCTTTTCCCCATGGCTTCAAAATGTCCGGAGACTTTTCTTCCTTGCCTTGGGATTGAAGAGCTCAGGCACTCGTAGGCTCTAACTCAGACAGGGTATTTAATAGGCACCTCCATACCCAGCACAGGGAACCCCAAGACTGGACCCTATCTGCCGCCTCCCTTACCAGCATCTCCCATCCCTGCCTGGGGCCTCTGCTCTCAGGATCCAAACGTGGGCTGTGACTGCCCTCTAGTGGCCATGATGATAACTGCAACCGACACATCCACACCCGCCCAGGTCAGGTGCAGTAGCTCCAGATCAAGCAGGAAGCTGCCCCTGTTGGGCACATCTACTGCGACAGCGCCAGACCCCTCACACCGGAGACCTTACCCAGGTACAGCAGCTGGAAGGCCTGGATGCTGTGACCCCTGTTAACGTAAAAAAACATTGAAACCTGTAAAGAATTGTTGTGAGTTTATTTGAGCCAAACTGTCAACATATGTGGGAAGCAGAACCTCAACGGATTGGGATAATGCTCCGTAGAATGGCGGGTTACATCTATACTATTATTAATAAATTGCAATCAAAGGAAGGGACGTAGGTGGGTTACATGAAATCCATTGGTGATAGGCTAGATAGGCGGGAGAAAGCAAAGCAGGGAAACCCCTGGGATTGGATAAAAAGTAAAATGATGGACACACACTTAGGTGGGTGCAGGAACAGGTAACATAACAATGAAGGAATTTGTGGTCTCTGTCCTGGCGCCCAGCACATTAGGTTGTGCCCCAAGGGGTCCAGAAAAAGAAGTTACACGTTACCCAGACATCTCAAGGGTATGTTATCATAGATGCAAAAAGACAGATAGGCTCAGTTAAGGTAAAGGTTGACCTGGTCAGTGAAGATACTGGCCTAGGATGTAACTGCCCACCATCACTGCTTTTAGTTAAAGTTTAATTTCAGACCATCCTTTGTGGTGACTTTAGGTCTCTGAGTTTGCAAGACCACCATGCAGGCCTTCCCTGAGCTTGTCAGGTCAGCATGTGGCCCCTTTCGTCCACACCCCGAAACCCAAACCGTGCCAGGCTCCCACTCACCCGCTTCACCACCTCTGCCTCCCATCCCTCCCCAGCTGATGGGGGTGTTCGCAGTCTGGGGGAAAGGCCCCCCTGCAGGCCCCGACTGCTGCTCAGGACCAGTCTTCCCTCCTCCCAGCCGGCCGGAGGCCACGGGCAGGGTGGAGTCTGGTGTGTCTGCCACCCAGGCCTGTGGGGAAGGGCTGGCTCCAGGTGGCAGCAGCCTCAGTCTCTGACTTTCTCTTGGCCCTGAGCTCAGAGGGGAGACAGTGCCTCAGAGTTCCCCTCAGGTCTGAGGCAGGCGGGTGGAAACCCAGGCCCGCCAGCCCCGGCCCAGCCCCAGTCAAGGCAGAGAACCTCCCCACCTCAGTATCAGGCTGCCGCCCAGGATGTGGGCCCCCCTGGCTGACCAGAGGGCACCCCAGAGGCACACCCAGCCCATCCCCAGGCCTGAGTGCAGTGAGGTCTGCGAGCCTTCAGGAGCAGTTCCCAGTGCCCATTACTTTCCCACACAGAGGACTTGCTAGAACAGACTCACACCTTCCACAGCTCACACCCTCCACAGCTCACACCCTCCACAGCTCACACCCTCACATAGCTCACACCCTCACACAGCTCACACCCTCACACAGCTCACATCCTACCAGCTCACATCTCCACAGCTCACACCTCCACAGCTCACACCCTCACATAGCTCACAACCTAACACAGCTCACACCCTCACACAGCTCACATCCTCCACAGCTCACATCCTCCACAGCTCACACCCTCCACAGCTCACACATACACAGCACACACCCTCCACAGCTCACACCCTCCACAGTTCACACCCTCCACACCCTCAC
>NW_005875066.1:0-6300 GCF_000147115.1 Myotis lucifugus
TAATAACACCCATGGGCAGCTTGCTCTCCCTGTAGTGTCTGTCCTCTGATGTAACAGAAATTGAACATTTGCTTTTACATTAAAGGTTCTTCTTCTGTTCCAACAGAATGTGTATAGTTCCAATCTAGGTGCCTCTGGCATTTGGTTCTTTCCATGAATGGCTATATTTGAGGAAAAATACTTGCTTAAATGTGTATGGTTTCCAGGTAGAGTAACTTTTCTCCTCAGTTTTATTTGAAGTGTAACATCACTCATGACCTACCAGCCCACCTTAACATTTGTGATGCATCCATTAGAGGGATGCTATTGCATTCAAGAAGAGCCAGTAGTGTTCCCTAAAAATCAGTTATTTGTGTTCTGTCATCAGTCTTTTTCATATTCAAGTTCCATCTTGAATTATTGTTAATGCTTTTCTTTACGTCAATTCACTTCTAATTTTATATAAGTACAGAAATGGAAACTGGCATAATATGCTACTTCATAGGTAACTGTAAAAAATAGTTAACATTTTAAAAATAGTTAGAATTAAAAGAAAAATTTCAATTTCATTCCTAAAGTTATTTGAGTCTATTTGTGGATCCACAGGTTGGGCAACACTGGCAGAGGGGTCAGACTGCAGGCATTTGTACCAGTTAACTATTGCTGCCCAGTGAAAATGTAGTGACTTAAAGCAGCCACCATTTATTTCGCTTACAAATATGTGTTGGTCTGAGATTTTATTCAACTTGCAGGCTAATAAGCTTACTGGTACTGTTTCTTAAATGATGGCAGAAGACATGTCACTCCTGGGTCAGAGATAAAGGGCTTTATTATGTATGGCTTAGAAAGCAGCATGAACGAACATCAGTCACTATGATGATTCTGGTTTCTCTTAGTCCCCAAGTACCATGGGGACAAATGAGAGGGTTCCAGGTTGGATGCTGCACACCCAGTAGTTTTGCATGACAACCATAGAAAACTGATATTGGGGATCATTTTTATAGCAAGCCTACTTTTTGTCCTAAAAGAAGGCATTACCTCATCCCTCAAGGTTGCTATGGCCCAGGTGGAGAGTGGTCAAGGTCTCACCTGTTTGCATACTCAGCAAGAGCATGCAGGAGCTGTCACAGTTTGTGGTAAATTGCCTCTCTCAAATTCTAAAGACAAGCAATTTGGGCTGGGCTCAGCTGGGTAGGTTCTGCTGATTGATTGACTGGGCCGATCTCAGCTGGGCAGTGATGGATCATCTCTACTCTACATGGTCTCATATCCTCTAGGAGGCTCTCTCAGGCTTGCTCACATGGTTCTGGTGGCAGGTGTCCCAAGAAGAGAAGAAATGAGGCATCTTGAGGTCTAATATCAAATGACCACATCACTTTTGCTGCATTCCATTGGCCAAAACATATCATGAGCCACCCCATTTTTGGGGAGTAGACAATAGATTCCACCTCTTCATAGAATGTACTACAAACACTTGTGGCTATTTTTACAATCTACTGTAACATTGGATTCAAAATGATGCAGATTTAAGTCTAGACTCAACTTAATCTTTCAGAGCCTCAGTCCCCTCTGTGTAAAATGAGGATAAAATTGTTTACCTTAAAGAATTTTAAGTACAAATTGAGACAAAGCAGGGGAGGTACCCAGAACTATGCCCGATACATAATGAGCGTGCAATACATAAAAGTAGTTATTATTAAACCCCAGATGTCCACATGTTCATTTAGTTGTGGTTTACGGTGCCTTCCATGCTTGTTTTCCATCTGTTCCCTGAAGTGATGAACATGTTTGGAAACCCAAGCCCTCCTTCTACCCAACAACCCCGCCACTCACTCAATCGGTCTCGATCTTTTCTACGGGAATTCTGAGGTTTTTTGCATCTACATGTCACATCTCCTGAGCTGTGTGGGAGAAAAATGTGCTGTTGTTCCATGAGTGGGAAAAGGGCATTAGGAATGTACAAAAGGAGGAGGTATACAGGGGAATTGATATTTGGTGAACAGGAAGAGCGGAGGGAGCCGTGCTAAGCCACGAAGAAGAAGACATTGTAGAGATCAAGACTGACCTCTTCACAAGCAGTTCATTTAAGGGTTCTGTTGGTATGTTTCTCTGTAAAATGGGTGTAACATAGTTTTAGGTTTCTTCTCAGTGCAAGAAGAGGAGAAAGAAGGAGAGGGAGAGGGAGAGGGAGAGGGAGAGGGAGAAGAAGAAGAAGAAAGAGAAAACTATACAAAGTAATAAATAGCTTACCTACCAGCCCAAACCTTGCAGTTATGACAAAAATGGTTTCTCTTTTCTTTACAGTGTAGGCCTGTTTGGCTGATAAGAACACAGAGCGGGGTCGTTTTGAATGTTCATAAATGTGTGTGGCCTCTTCTCACTATTAAATAGAAGTGCTAACTGTTCTCTAATTTTACCACATATCTTTTAAATGTCAAAAGACAGATTTTCCTCCAACCCCCTTTTATAGTCCCCAAGCTTTGAGTCACGAGGATAACTTTGCTCTATGAAGAAATTGGCAGAAAAGCATAGAATAAAATGCAGAGGGAATTTTTTGACAAATTAATTCTAAGACATATTTCTAGTTTAGTATCTGGGCAAGTAGGCACCCAAAATATATTTTCTGAACTAGTTGATAAGGGGTAGGGGAAGGAGAAAGAAAAATATCCTCAGAGACAAGAATGATAGAAATCACATGAACTGTCTTGCACAGGATTCAGGGAAGATTCAGGCTCTAAGAATTGACTGTGTGTAGATTTTACGTCTTTCATAATGAAAGAAAAACCAGTGATGGAATGTGATACCTAAATGAGATACCTATCTGATACTACCGTGAGCCAGGTGGTGCCTACTATGTGACACCTACTATGTGCTAGACACTAAAAAACATGGCTGATAAAGACAGTGCTAGTTTGTCTTTCAAGAATCTTGCAATTTAGAGAGGAAAGATAGACAACACAACAAATTATTGCAATGAAGCAAGATCAGATCTAAGTCAAAAGTATGTACTGGTTGCTATAGGTGAGCACAGGTGAGGTACCTAATCATGGGAGGGAGTCAGAGAAGTCTTCCTTTATGAGATTAAACCTGAGCTCAACCTTGAGCAAGTAAAAGTAAACAGATAAAGAAGAGAGCAAAGAGCAACATAATCAATGGCAAGGTGACTGGGGTAGGGGGTTATCAGTAATTGGGTATATTTGGAGGCTGAAAAATTAGGTAGTAGCTAGTTCTAAAAGATTTACATGCCTTGATATAGAATCCACCTCTTTCTACAAATATAGATTAAAAGTTTCCGAATTAAGTTTTCAGTTATTATTTGAAGGCCCATCCTTTCATATACCTACCCTTCTAACTACAACTCTAACCTCATACATAACTAAGTTGAGAACACAGATGTTTAGTTAAAATAAGTCAGTGCTACAAATGGACCTGAAACCAAAATAGCAGTAGCTTTACTAGAGTAGACGTTTATTTCTCTCTCACAGCAAAGTCCAGGTATTCAGTCTAGGACTAGGCTGCTTCAGAGTGTCAGTGACTCAGTCATTTCCTCTCTTGCTCATCCACCAGAGATAATATCAATCTTAAGTCTAAATGACAGGATTAAGAGGAAGTGGGAGAAAGTACATAAATACCATGTTTTAATGAATGTTCTCAAGGACTGCCACAGAGTACTTCTGCTTACATTCCACTGGTCACACGTAGCTGCAAGGGAGTCTCTGAAATATTCTGTAACAGTGCAGCTAGTTTTCTGTGTCTGCGGGTTTTGCATCCATATATTCAACCAACCATGAATCAGAAATATTCAGAAAAAAATATTTCAGAAAGTTGATGCTGTAATAATACAGTATAACAACTATTTATATAAATTTTTATTGTATTAAGTATTATTAGTAATCCAGAGGTGATTTTAAAGTATATGGGAAGATGTGCATAGGTTATATGCAAATACTATGCCATTTTATATAAGGGACTTAAGCATCTGCAGATTTTACTATCTGTGGGGTCCTGGAACCAGTCCCCAGTGGACACTGAGACATGACTGTAATGAATAATGAGCCTTATTCTGTAGCAGTTATGAAAGATAAGAAGGAATTCATAAGAGTCATCCCTTATATATGGGTAACATTTTTTTCAACATTATACAATACTTAAGACTTGTTTTAAATCTTAATTAAGCAATATGGCCTCTTTTCTCAGGAAACCCATTCTGCACTGAACGGGACTTCTGAACAGTGTTCTATTAGCAATCCTTTGAAGCTTATTTCCTTACTTCCTAGGATTTTCTGAACTCTCTTACAGATGACATTTCTTCATACCTCTTTAGATTCAACTAAAATTTTGCAGTAGAAGATAAAAACAGATTTTGGAGATAACTCTGGCCATTTTATATACTACTAGGGGCCCAGTGCATGAATTCGTGCACCTTGAAAGGAGCCACGAGGCTGTGGTGGGCACAGGGCTGGGTCTCGACCCATCCTCCACTCCCTCGCCCAGCCCCTCCCACCACAGCTCCAGTCCCCTGTCTGCTGGCAGCCCTGCTCCCATGTGCTGCCAGTGCCGGCCCCACTTGTACCCGTGGATGGCATAGAGTGATTGGGGCCAGTGCCGGCAGCGATGCGAGAGGTAGCTGCTGGCCCCAATTGCCCCTCAGGAGCAGAGGGAGTGGAGAAGCCCTGAGGAACAATTGGGGCCGGCAGCCGCCACTCGCCACACCCACTGATGGTGCTGAGTGATTGGGATTGGCAGCTCTGGTGTTGGCAGGGGGTGTGAACGAGCCTGTGCCAGCAGCAGGTGCGAGCACCAGGTGAGACCACACTGTGCAGGAGCACGGAATTTTCAGTAACTCTAGAGGCTTGCCCTGATGACAGCACCCTGCCTTGGTCTGGCGCCCCGGCTCACCTGCTCCACCATCCTGCCATGGCTGAAGCCCGCCATGTTCCACACCCTGCCACCTGCTGCCGATGCCCGCTATGTTATGTGCGCGCCCCCTGGTGGTCAATGCACATCATAGCGACCAGTTGTTCGGTTGTTCCACATTTCGGTCTATTTGCATATTAGGATATATATATATATATATATATATATATATATATATATATATAGTGATTGGGTGGCCATTGATGGCTATGTAAGATCAGAATTCATGACTTCTAACCTGGAGTGGTCCAGCAACAGCATTCACTTCTAACTTTTAGACTTAAGAGCTATGCTTTCTTCTAATAGTAGCAAACACAGAACCTGTCACACAGTAAGTGCAGGGTAAAATAAAGATGTGTTGAATTTAAATTATTTGCACACTCTAGCAACGAGGTTGAACACATAATGACATATATCTTATTCATCCATCTGTTTATTCAAATTAATTAATTTAACTAATACTTAATGAATTCTTCTTAAGGGCTTGCATGATGCCAATTGCTTGGGGGATTATAAAAATGATCAAGTTACAGCCTCTACTTTAAATGAGTTCATAGTATAGCAGGTAGGCAAAAATATACACAATTCTTGTGGCTAGTTTTGTTAGTGCTACACAACCACAACACTGAGAAAGTGCAATGAAGATGTGTTATTTCCACCTGATGGTTGGAAAAAGGCATTCCAGAGGTGCTATTACTGGAACTCAGCCTTGAAAGATGGGTAGGGATCCACCAAGGAGTCATCAAATATATGGGCATCTCATTTAATATCACGTAGTTCCTAAGATCTGTTCCAAGACCTGGTTAAGCTATACAGCCTCCCTCCCCAGGAGACCTCCTTCCATGCTACACCCCACAACTGACTAGTTACCCATTTGTATGCTTTTCAGCTTTTTTTCTCATTGCCTAGGGTACTTTGAGTTTTCATTTATACCTAAGGAACCCTGTGTTGCCCACTAGGTATCATCATTCATAAACCAATTACTCAATACTCTCCAGCATATCTTTTCCCCCGTCTCCCTCTCTATCTTGTTTCATAACATGAGTGTGTTGTGTCTAAGATAGCGGTTACCATTTATTCCCTGCAGCAAGACCTTCACCTTGTCTTATTTTCCGAGGTGAAATTGTTTTAGCTGTAGTAAGCACGCCCCTGGAAATGTGTCGCTGCGGCTCTTCCCTCGCCAGCAAGTATTTTTTGGTTTTCATCGCAAAGTAGTTATGTGTTTCAGGCCTTTGAGCAACATCTGAGTCTCCACCAGCTGTGTTTTGCATTGTCCTCATTTTGTATAATTAAGAAAAACAGGAAGCCAATCACTTAAGGAAAGCTGACCCTCTTCATTCTGTAGACTGAGAAGGCCTGAGTCAGGGTTTTTTATAGTACATCTTTTTTAACAAAATTTATCCT
>NW_005875066.1:6421-13480 GCF_000147115.1 Myotis lucifugus
TTAACACTCTTCTTTTATAGAATCAGTTGTCAATTCAGAGGATTTCCCCTGCCATTTTTTTTACCAACTCAAATCTTGGCAAACAGGGGGGTTTTGACCTAGCCCTTAAATCCACTATGTATCCAAACTTTCAACATTTCGTTAACATCTATTTTTATAAATACTTTTGAATGAGTTTCTAAGGAAGCCCTAGGCTGCTGCTTCGTTTTAATAAGATTAAAACAAATAGTATGTATCTGAGATAGTGCTTCTGATCCTATTTGACTAGAGTTTCATTTTCTTATACAGAGGAGAAAAAACAATTACCCCATGTACAATTTCATCTAGAAACCGTGGTTATATTATGCTAGGAGTCAGCAGTACTCAACTAGATCAAAGATTTACTGAGGTCATATTTGCTAATCACTCTGGTTGGTATGGAGGTTGTAAGACATTTAAAATGTAGTCCCTGCCTTCAAGAAGCTCATAAGCTTGTAGGGAAGGTGATACGAGTACAAGTAAATATAATTTATAGCGATGTGGTCCGTGATCTGGGTCCTATTCTCAGAAGCACCTGTTTTGTGATCAGACCCGCCTCCTACCTGCATAAACCTGAGCTAGAGCATCAATGCCTATGATGTGACCTTACCCAGCTAACATTTGGACGCGAGTAATAATCATTCAGTCACTCAACAGATGCTATGAGATCTGAGCACATACTATGTTCCAGGCTGGTGCTGTTTCTTGGAGTTGGAGATTTTTCCTTCAGCTGCATCCATAGTGTTCTGTGTGTCGCACGGGGCTAGCTGACATGTATTGGACACTGTCATGTTCTAGTCACTTTAATCATCCCATTAGCTCTGTAAGGTGGGAATTTTATCCCCATTTATAAAAGAAAACTAACTCAATCTCCCCAAAGTTAAACAGCAAATAACTGGTAGATTTATACCCAAACTCCAAAAAGCATGATTCATTGTTCTACTTCTTTGGAACAGCCTGTGCTTTTAGCTAATGGGACATTTTGGGGCATTTATGAGGGCATGGCACTGAGTGAGAGAGAACTATGTCATGTCAGAGGCCTCTATTGGAAACAGTATTTATATCAATGCATATGGACAGTCAGCCACCTATATGTTCCTTTAATTCCATCTAACTAAGATAAAAGCACTTCAGTTTTTGTTTTAGAATTTGAAGATTAGAAGGAAATTCTTTAAACATATACATCAGAAAAGATTAATACATCAGGAAGAACTTCAAGTGTGGTTAAACCCAGAAGTGGTTGGTAATGAGAGAAATTGGAGAATCTATCTGTAGAGGTCTTTAAATTAGCATATAGCTTTGTATGTCTCACAAAAGATCATAGGTAGTAGATCGTTTCTTGAGGCCATTTACACTTACAAATCCATCACAGCGCACTGTGATGTTCTTGCTAAATTGGGTCGAAACTGCAAACACACCTAGAAAGGTCTTTCTGGTTTGATATCTATAGTTCAGATGGCTGCCAGCAGGTTGCAGAGCCAGGAACTCATGTCTCTGCTATTTAAAAAAAATCACTCGGAGACTCTTTTTTAAAAAAAATATACTTTATTGATTTTTTACAGAGAGGAAGGGAGAGGGAGAGAGAACTAGAAACATCGATGAGAGAGAAACATCCATCAGCTGCCTCCTGCACACTCCCTACTGGGGATGTGCACGCAACCAAGGTACATGCCCTTGACCAGAATCGAACCTGGGACCCTTCAGTCCGCAGGCCAACGCTCTATCCACTGAGCCAAACCGGTTAGGGCTCGGAGACTCTTAAGAGGGGCCCTAAATAATACCTAATCCAAACCATTGGACAATTTTGGAAACTGGAGACCCATAACCATGAGTCAGCATAGTTCTGTTAGAATGGCTTTTTGTTAAAGAAAATCCATGTAAATATTAATTAAACCACACTGTATGGAGAATGAAATAGAAATGGAGGTATTATTTGTAGTAATAGTTAAAGCAAGAGGTATTTTAAGCTTATTCACGGTCTCTTTCTTACCATTCTCTTCCACCCAGACCTCTCTCTGCCTCACCAAGCTGAGAAACATTACCTGCACTCTGGGGTGGCTCCTTTAGAGGGCGGAAGTCTTCCTGGGTGGGCATTTGCTGTGTCCCCAGGGACTCTGCCAAGCCAGTCCCCTAAGGTTGACTATCCTCCAAATCACTGAGGCTCAGGACTCACAGGGATTTAACCAGCTTCTTGCCCACCATTCTCAGCATTCTTTCTTCACTAGCAGGCATGCAGGGGCAACTCGTTCCTAGAAACATGCCCAAGTGGTTATGAACTCTCTCAAAATATTGTGGCGAAAGAGAGCACTGTAGACACCTCTGATTGTCACAGCATGTCAGAATCCCTTCCATTAGTTCTAAGCCAGATAAAATAGCTGTGCTTTTTGTAGTTGAGTTTGCTGAAATCTGATTCCTTTCTATTCCTTTGAAGCAAACACACCAGAAACAAGGGAGATTTGATGTTATACCCCCTTAACTTTGCTCTTCTTCTTTTTAAGGAAATGATTTACAATCACTGTATTAATTATATCAGAATACCTGCAATGCTTCCCACAATTAAACATCAGTGTATCTCCACAGTACAACAGAGAACCACTGTTCTAGCCTAGTTCCCTAAAAAAGTTTATGTGAGGAACCCATCTGCCGGGGAAGGAAATGTACTTTTGCTGTGGTCACATGTCCATTAGAGGCAGATACAGGCCCAAGGCCCAAGCTTCACTGTTGCCATTCAGGTGTTCATGTACCTGCTTTACTTAAACTTTCTGCAACTAGGAACCAGCTATGCAGGAGTTACAAAAACAAAACTGATCTTAACTGCTTCTGAAATAACACCTGAACCCCATCTGTCAGCTCTGCCACCTTGTCCTGTGCCATGACACGGTCCAGCCCTTCTGGTGAACTCCCCGTGCTGCTGCTCACAGCAGAAATGCCAGGTTCTAGAGAAAAACATGACTTCTTCCAGCTCTGGGGATTGCTGTCAAAAGGTCAGCCCGTCTTTACTTCTCACTAATTATGTTAGAAGAAGGCTTCCAAAAAGGGCAGGCTTTTGAGAAAAAAAAAATCAACATTTATGTTGAACACAATAAAAAAACAAATGACAATTCTATTATGCATAGTGTTCCCTGCATGTATGAATGTGCTGTGGGTGTGGATCCATTCATTCACTCATTCATTCACTCAGCATGATGTTTGGAGGTGGCTCACTGTCAGATGTGGCAGAAAAGTCCACAGGTGTCCATGGATTCTACTTTCATTCACTCATTCAACACATATTTATTTAGAGATTCTCATATTCTAGTTCCTGGACTAGGCACAAGGAATAGGGCCCGATAGTGAATTGACTTTTTATAGAAATGTTACCCAAGGTAAACTTATTTAAAATGGAATTGAATTGCCCTTGCTAGCTTAGCTCAGTGGATAGAGGGTCAGCCCGTGTGGACTGAAGGGTCCCAAGTTCCATTCTGGTCAAGGGCACGTACCTAGGTTGCAGGCTTCTCCCAGGCCAGAGGCTCCTGCAGGAGGCAAGTAATCGATGTGTTTCTCTCACATCGATGTTTCTCTGTCTTTCCCTCTCTCTTCCACTCTCTAAAAATCAATGGAAAAATATCCTCGGGTGAGGATTAAAAAAAAAAAAGGAATTAAAAGGAATTGAATTTTAGTAGAAAAAAAAGGTGTATTTTTTTCTTCCAAGAAATAAATTTTTAAGGCATTTTTTGTTTGTTTTGTTTTTGCATCCTTAATCTAATTTACAAGGTAAATCAACTATGCCAATTGCTTGCAGGGACATTAAGAAATAAAAGACAAAATTACTGCTAGAAATAATTTAGTTGTAAGGCAGAACACATACATCTCTTAGATACTAATTTAAATAAATAATTTGAGCATTATACCAAAATACCATGCTATAATTTTCAGGCTAACTATTATAAGCATTGAGTGATAGAATGTAGAGAGAGAAAGTATTTTCAGATGAGGCAAAACTGGAAGGCTTCATGTAGGTGTTGGGAATTTGAGTTGAGTTGGTCTCTTCCTTTGAGACGAGTTGTCCAAATGCAAAGAAGGAAGTAGGTAACAACACTTTCTTTCTTTCTTTTTTTCTTTCTTTCTTTTTTTCTTTCTTTCTTTCTTTCTTTCTTTCTTTCTTTCTTTCTTTCTTTCTTTCTTTCTTTCTTTCTTTCTTTCTTTCTTTCTTTCTTTCTTTCTTTCTTTCTTTCTTTCGTTACATGTAATAGTGTTTTAGGGCCTAGTATGAGGTACTGGCTGGCAGTAAGTTAGGAGTTAGGAAACCTACACGGTAGGCATGATTCAGCCTGTGAAAGCCATCAGGCCTGAGCAGATCCTCCTGTAGGCAGGAAACTGAACCAAAGGATGTCTGAATTCCTTCCAGCTCCAGGGTCACTGACATTATTAGACACTGATTGGTATTTTCAAAGCACATTTTGTCCCATTATTGTTAGCAAAAGTCAAGATTGTAAAACATGGCTAAATTATCTAAATGGATTCTATTTGGTTGAAACCTAGTTGCTATTTTGACATTGATAGTGTTTGTCCACACTCAGGAAGTAAAAAAAAAAAAATGTCCATTTAGAATTGTCAGTTTAATATGTATTGTGTACCAGGTGCCTGGTCTATTGTAGATACTTATTAATTAACAATTTGCCTTTCAAATATTTTCTCAGCAATTCAAATGAAATGCTCTCTGTTTCCACTATGCGGTGCAGTCTTGCTATAGACTATAAGAACAAATTTTATTTCACTCAACAATGATTTAATAAATATTTATCAAGTACCTGAGATTGCAAGATGAAAGGAGTATAGAAATAAATAAAACACAGTTAAATTTTAATCTTCTTCTTCAGGAAGATTATAGTCCAGTGGGGAAGTCAGACGTGTAGATAGATCAATTGCATTTCAACATATTGGTGCTTAAACCAAGATCACCGGAAAGAGAGAACATCACAGAAGAGAGAACATTGGCTTCTTGGAGGGAAGACTTCTCAGACAAGATAACACTTAAACTGAGTCTTAAAAGAGAGATGGCAAAATGGCAGCCCTCAGGCAATAACCAGCCCTTTGGTGAGATGTGGTAGGTAGCAACTGGCATCATGAAATCCATAGGGCAAGAGTCTCTTCTGTGACAGAAGGTTATTTGATTCTTACTCACAAGGTACATCCCTATGTAATAAAAGGCTAATATGCAAATCTACCAAATGGCAGAACGACCGGTCACTATGACACACACTGACCACCAGGGGCAGACACTCAATGCAGGAGCTGCCCTCTGGTGGTCAGTGTGCTCCCACAGGGGGAGCACTGCTCAGCCAGAAGTCAGGCTCACGGCTGGCTAGCGCAGCGGTGGTGGCGGCAGCCTCTCCTGTCTCCGCGGCAGTGCTAAAGATGTCCAACTGACAGCTTAGGCCTGCTCTCTAAGCTGGCAGTTGGACATCCCCCGAGGGCTACCAGACTGCGAGAGGGTGCAGGCTGGGCTGAAGGATCGTCCCCCAAGTGCACGAATTTCATGCACTGGGCCTCTAGTGTAAAAATAAGAAAGAATGCCAAGTACTTAAGCAAAGTGTCTAGAGTAGGTGCTCAGTTAAGGGTAGCTCTTCTTTGTATTATCATCCACAGTATTGAATTACACGTATTGCTACTTGTTGGTACATACTCCAAATATCCAGTGTGCTTTTTCTTCATAGCTTATGTATGGCTATAGTTAAACAGTGATGTCTGCATTTAACATTTGCCTTTCTTATCAGACTATAAACTCCATGAGGGCAGGCAATACAATTGTTTTGTAGATTATTGTCTTCTTAGTACCTAGCAGAATGCCTTGCTCATTAGAGATGCCTAGTACACATTGTTGAAAGAATCCATGAAATAAACAATTATAATCAAATAATGACAGGAAGCCACTAATAAGGAAGGGTCTATCATTAGGAAAATGCAATGTCAAGTCTTATGAAAAAGTGTGAGTCCTCCAACTCCAGGCTATCAACTTATTAGTTTCCCTTTGCAACAAAGGAAGGCACCCAAACCCCTTGGAGTCATAGGTAATCCACCTGTAACTCAAGTTCAACGTGCCCCTCATTTCCTTCTCTTAACCCTGCATGCTCTCATCCATAAATTAGCTTCAAAGGGAGTAATCCATGGATGGCCAGAGAAAATAATTTTGTGATTTTTTTCTGGTGCATTTGACACAAAAATGTAGATTTCATTCATTTTATTTTACCTCCCCACAACTCTTAAAATTTTATAAGAGGACCCCTCTTCCCCTTCAACCAATCTTCTATGTCTCATGTGAAGTTTATTAGAGGAACCCATTCAGACCCCCTGAGACTTCATTACTTCCCAAAGCCATGATGAAGCATTATTCTGAATAAAATTAAGTTCTACTTCTTCCAATTAACAGCAGATGATGAAAGTGCCTGCCAGTTCTGTTGCCTTCAGCTGGGTGTTTTTCTCTTGCTTGGTCATTTGTAAAATGTGAGCCCTCCGAATGGGGACCTAGTTACTCACTTGAATTAATGAGATCCAGTTGAATTAATAGTGCCTAGCACACTGTGGGTATTCAATAATAGTCAACAGCAATTTATATGCTGACTTAACTAGTTCCATTTGAGAATGTTAGCTAAAATCATTATAAGGTGGCTATCCTACTAGTTTTGACTTAAAGAAAAAGGTCAAGTTCCCAAATTTGGGACCTGGACTATATATACAGTCCTACAGCTGCTGTTTCCTGAAAGTATCTGAGAAGGATTCTGTTAAAACTGCTGGGAGGAGAGGGAGAAAATGGCGGAGGCTTAGACGGACGTGTTGGTGCTTTGTCCCGGACCAGATGGGGGCGAGCAGCTGAAACGGGTAACAATCAGCCCGATTAAGCTGGGGAGGTTCAGCTGAGAGACAGTCTGCAGCCAGGAAAGACAGAAAACTCCTAAAAAATGCGGATGGTTGGAGATTGAGGCTGAAACCTCCCTCTGGGCGCCAGCGCAGCGGCGGGAACCGCGCCATCTCAGGCAGCGTTCACCGGCATCCAGAGATCGG
>NW_005875067.1:0-13355 GCF_000147115.1 Myotis lucifugus
ATAAAGTAACAGGCTTCTTTAAATTAAATGTTGACATTTCTATCTCCATCAGGGCTCTGTCCTCTTGCCCTCAGCCCTGCATTCTAAGAAATACCATTTATGTTTGTCCTGCTCTCCAGGCAACCATGCAGTTCTTCAGGGAGTGACCTCACTCGGGGTGTGGACTTCAACTAGAGATTAGGAGCGCCAGCAGAGTGTAGAGCAGTGGTTCCAAGATAGGTTTTTTTTAATTTTATAGACTAGTCACATTTCCAAAGAAGTTTGAGGCTCAACAGAAAGTTATCAATTTTCTCTTTTTGCCTAGCAAGGCCATTAAAACACAGACCATCTGCCACCACTTCACAAAAGCAGAAAGGTATCACCTTAGACTGAAAATAGAGCCTTGCCAAGGAAGGGGAAGTATGTGGCCTCCATTCGCCCAAAACTAGGGTTCAATAGTATGTGCTGTTCTGACACCTGGTAAGATTGGGAGGCCTTCACGGGACCTGACCACACATTCTCCTTACTCGGGACCAGGCATAGCTCCTGATTACCCCTCAGTCGTGGGTAGGCCACAGAATCATTCCAACAAGTCCACCCCCTCCCTCCATGGGACACAGGGCCAGCCCAGCTGCTTGACATGACAAAGCCTGCTTCCCGGCTCCTGGCCGTTCACTCGGCTCCCCAGCGCGACTCCTATCTGGCCCCACAGGCAGGCAGTGTCCTCCTCTGGGCTGTGAGCGTGTGTGACTCATCAATTACTGTTGATCTTATCTGTGCAGTGTCAGATGTCAGAGGCTTGGTCATCTCCCAGCCCTAGAATGGGAATGCCTCCCCCGTCGACAGTGAAGGAGAGGTTATCCCACAGGCGGCGCCTGACAGCCCTGGGCGGACTGCCCCACGTTGTCCTGTGCTTCCCAGTTCACCAAGAACCAGGAAACCCATCTGGCAGAACCCAGAAGCCCTGCCCCGCCCCCCGGGAGCCGTGGAGAGCAGTGTCTGTGGAGTCGGGAGAGTGGGGATCGAGCTCTTCCCGGCAGAGCTCCAAAGTATTTGTCTGGCCTTGGACAAACCATTCGCCTTCTTAGGCCTGGATTTCCTGCTCTAAAATGATGGGATGGCCCAACCAGCGTGGCTCAGTGGTTGAGCTTCTGAAACCTATGACCTAGGACAGGGGTGGGCAACCCCAGGCACGCGTGCCAAACATGGCTCGCCAGTAACTTTTGCTGGCACTCGAAACCCTCTCTTATAATCTTCCATTTACAATTGTGAATCTTTGTTCTCAGTGATGAATTTTGTTAAGTCTCATAATAGGAGTAGCCTGACAGATGAAAGTAGTAGCTCGTGCATATCTCTGAAGGTCACGAAATATAAACCTGATGTAAAATCTCTGTCATCAGTGATGCAGCAGCAAAAGCCCCACTGATAATATCAAACGGAGTCATAAAGTTTTCTGTCGGACTATCAGTGTACATGTATACATTATAAAATAAATGTATTTTTCATCATCATATACTGTGTTTTTGTTGCTCGAATGAATTTTATTATTTCTTCAAGGTTCTTCACATACATACACCTTAAGAGATATCAAGTAGGCGTAACATGTTCTCAAAAAATTAGGGTTGGCACGCAGAAGAATTTTGAGTCAGAGATTTTGCTGGTTTTGGCACACACTCACAAAAAGGTTGCCCACCCCTGTTTTAGGGTCTTCTTTTGGGGAATCCCCAACTGAGACAGTATTGTGTCCCTTCTCTTTCTGTGGTCCCCTGAATTGGGGTTTGCCGTAACAAATAAACCCCGAGATGCTTTGCTCAAATAACAGTCCAGGGTGGGACTCCCAGCGTGAGTATTTAAGCTCAACAGGAAGGGGATCTGCTCCACCCAGTCACTCAGGGACCCAGCACTCTGCCATCGCCTCATGGGACCCCTAGAGGGCGCCAGTTGTCAACAGCTCAGCCCCCAGGAAAGGAAGAGCTTGGAGGAGTGCATGGGAGGTACATGGCCAGGAGGGGGTGCACATCACTCCTACTCTTATTCCCTTTCAACCCGTCTAGGATTGCTACCTAGAGAGAACCGAGTCTGTGGCCACAGCTAACTGAAAGAGAGGCTGCCCCGCCCGCCATGTATCCCGCTGCCCTTCCCTAGCGGGGCAGGGGCAGAGGACACGTTCTGGTGAACAGTTGGCAGCCTCTGGCACATCCCTCAAAACTACCTCTGAAACAGACAAAGAAACAAACTGCCGTTTGCATGAGTTTCTACTTGAAGCACAATTATATTATTGTGTGATTTGATTTGATTTGATTGGTAATTTTAGGCAACAGGGGCATCGGGCACCTGCTCCGCAAAGATGAGCTGCTGAGGGCCTCTCTGTCGCTGTCCCACGCCCATGCGGTGCTCCTCACCACCGGGTTCCCCACGCATTTCAACCACGAGCCTCCGGAAGAGACGGACGGGCCACCGGGCGCCATTGCTCTGGCCGCCTTCCTGCAGGCCTTGGACAAGGGCGTCTCCATGATCGTGGACCGGAGAGCCTTGAGTTTGTTCCAGAAGCTTGTCGAAGAGGCTGTTGAGCAAGGTGAGCGGTGAGGTGGGGGCGGACGGTGGAAGGAGTCAGTGTTTGTGGAACTTCTGCTATGCCCTCGACACAGGCCTAAGTCCTTACAGCTCAGAACAACTCTTTAGTATAGGCAACATTATCCCATTTTATAGAGGAAGAGATTGAGGCTCTGAGAGGTCCAGGTGATCTGGAATTTGAACCCAAGTCCATCAGGCCGCAGAGCCCATGTACCTGATGCCCAACCTGTGAGAGGGGGGGTGGCCTACAGGGGACTCTTGGCAACACAGGACATCCCTAGACCCCTGGCGTTGGGGGTGGGGGAGTTGGGAATAGAGTGACCGAGAGGCTCAAATGGCAGCGTCTCATCTGGCCCAGATGGGCAGGGCTGCCCCACACTGCTCAGGTTCCCGGAGCACACAGGTGGGCATAGAGCTGTGAGTGATGGGGCTGCAAGGCTAGGATGCCGAGATGGGTCTCAGGCGTCTCCCCTCTCCTTCATCCTGCAGGTGTTGTTCAGGCATAAGCTGGGAGCCTCGTGACTCTCCCCTGCTTCTCACTGCCCATCTCTCTGTGTCCCTCAAATGCTTTCTTCAGGAGACATAAATCCTTTTAGCCTCTCATAAGAGTTTCAACCCCAGGAAGGCATCCCTGAAGCCCCCGTTCCTTCGGAAGTTTCCAAAAGGATGTGTCTGAACATACAGCATCTGTATCACGCAACGAATGTATGTTGAGCACCTACTATGTGCCAGGCACTAGTTTTGGCTCTTGAAACCCATCAGTGAACAAAACTGAAAACGGCCCCACCCCCATGGGCGTCTATTGTACTGGAGTGAGACCGACAATAAACAACACGGGGCAAAAGGAAAGTGTGGGCAGCCCCGGTGGGGGCTGCTGTTTTAAACAGGATGTTCAGACAAGGCTTCACGGAGAAGGTGCCATTGGAGCCAAGACTTGAAGTCAATGAAGCAGTGAGGCCGGGCCTGGCTAGAGGAAGAATGTCCCAGGCTGTGACCTTGGCCGGGACAGAGGCCGTTAGGTGGAGCTGAAGAGAGGGCAATGGTCGGCGACTAGCCCAGAAAGGATGAGGAGAAGAGAAGCTGGGTAGGGAGACACGGAGGTCACAGGGGCAGACCGGGAAGGGCCTCAGGGGAACTGTGAGCACCTGGCCTTTTATTCTGGGGGCGATGGGGGGTCCTGAGGCACTGAGAGGAGAAAGGCATGTTCTGGCTTCGGTTTTCATTTTTTAAAGATATGTGTTTAGGTTTTTTGGGTTTTTTTAAATTGATTTCAGAGAGAGGAAGGGAGAGGGAGAGAGAGGTAGAAACATCAGTGGTAAGAGAGACTCATCCATCAGCTGCCTCCTGCATGACACTGAAGGAACACGTGGAGACAGATGTGAGTCCACTGGGGGTACGTTATATCTCTGCTCTGTTGTAGGCTTCCTGTTTGGGTGGGCCCTGGTGTTGTGACACTGACCTACATACTTGGCTTTGCCCAAGCGATTTGGCATCTCTGAGCCTCAGTTTTCCTCCTCTGTAAAGTGGGGATCACAGTGGTTCTTATCACACAGAACCGTGAACATTAGATGAGAGAGCGTATGCCATGTGTTAGCAAAGGGCCGGCTCGCTGTCCCCGGCGTGGTATTGTGGCATCTGTGTGGAGCACATTTGCCAGCTCACAATACTGGTGACACCAGCCCGGTGTCACCTCCCCCTCCACCAGCCCCAGGGTTTACTCAGGACTAAAAGGAAACAAACTTACGTATCCTCTGGGTCGAGGTATCGGCTTACCTAAGAGAGAATTCTACAGCCACATGTCGTTCGATCATGGAAACGACCGTTTCCGACGAAGCTTTTGGAAAAGCCAGCAGGAATTGCCCAAACCCACACGGGGCTGATGCGTCCACCCTTTGCCCGTCTTGTCAAGGTGTTCTGAAGACCCCGATCCCGATCCTAACTTACCAGGGCGGATCCGCAGGAGCTGCTCAGGCGTTTCTCTGCGACGAGAGGGACCCCCAGTCTCCTAGGTATGTGTGTCCCCTCCCTGTTGACAGTGGGTGATGGTGGGAGAGGCCGCGTGCTGTTAACTTTGACAACTACGTCCCTGCACACGCCAGCCCTCCAGAGAGAACAAAGCTGTGAGCCACGGGCTCCAATGG
This sequence comes from Myotis lucifugus, assembly GCF_000147115.1. Taxonomy (NCBI): domain Eukaryota; kingdom Metazoa; phylum Chordata; class Mammalia; order Chiroptera; family Vespertilionidae; genus Myotis; species Myotis lucifugus. Next base: position 4,695 of record NW_005875067.1, read on the forward strand.
GCCAGACTAGCCAACAAGGACGGGGGGCAGCGCCAAGGGTCTCTCGAAGTCGCAGGTCCCTGAGAGGTGGCATGTCTTCTTGAAGGAGAGAGAAGATGATAAAACACCAACACGAGTTGTTTCTCAGACTGGCTCATGATCCATTGAAGAATCGTGAGATCATTTCAGTCAGCACCTTTGTCAAATGAAATAGAAATGGCATCGTATATCTTGTGTAGTAATAGCAAGTGCTCGCTTGTGAAACTGCTGTGTGTGTGTGTATGTGCGCGCGCGTGTGTATTTTTTATTGCGTATTGTGGTCAAACATTTTGAAAAACACTTCTTTTTTGTATGTACGTAGGATGCATTTCAGACCTTATAAATTTTAGTACTGTGTTTTGCGAACGTTTTTAACCACAGTCCATGGTAATACATTTTGCATTGCAAACCACACACACACATAATTGAAACAGAAGTTTTGAAATAACAGTATTTACTTGCTGCAGGCAGTGCACTCTAACCTAGTCTAGTCTGTTTTGTTCTGTTCTACTCTGTTTTCATCTACTTTTCAGAAAATATCGACCTGACCTAATAAATCTATTTCACCGCCCACTGACGAGTAGGATTGAAGAACACTGCTTGCACAGGCCTGGAGGGCAGAGCCGTGCTGCAGCTCACAGCACAGTCAGGTGTTCCCAGTGAGGAAGAGTGTGATTGCAGACCCGATGCTATTCCAAGCTGCGAGAATGTGTGTGGCACCTGATAGAATGTTTATGTTCCCTGAATGGGTGGCAGACACACAAAGCTCAGACTCGTCAGGGAGAAGCTAGAAACTCCTCCTGGGCCGGGTAACACAGATGTGCTCTCCTGCTGAATGGAGGGAGGTGAGCCAGATCTGATCCCCTGATGAATGGAGGGAAGTGAGCCAGATCTGATCGCAGGCAGAGAGGCCTCTGCTCTTTAGAGAAGACACACTAACTTTCCCAGGGAGCAGGTTCCCAGGAGTGAATTCCTTCCTGGGTAGCTAAACGGACCCTTCTGGCTTAAAAAAAAAAAAAAGTCAGCCCGGCCAGTGTGTCTCAGTGGTTGAGCATCGACCTATGAACCAAGAGGTCACTGTTCGATTCCCGGTCAGGGCACATGCCCAGGCTGTGGGCTCAATCCCCAGTGTGGGACATACAGGAGGCAGCTGATCAATGACTCTCTCTCATGATTGATGTTTCTATCTCTCTCCTCTCGCCCTCTCCCTCTCCCTTCCTCTCTGAAATCAATAATCCTATATAATAAAAGGCTAATATGCAAATCGACTGAACAGCAGAACGACTGGTTGCTATGACATGCACTGACCACCAGGGGGCAGACGCTCAATGCAGAAGCTGCCCCGTGGTGGTCAGTGCGCTCCCACAGCGGGAGCACTGCTCAGCCAGGAGCTGGGCTCACAGCTGGCGAGTGCAGCTGCGGTGGCGGGCCTAAGCCGGCAGGCAGACATCCCCCAAGGGGTCCTGGACTGCAAGAGGGCACAGACTGAGCTGAGGGACTTGCCCCCTCCCCTCCAGTGCATGAATGTTGTGCACCAGGCCTCATATATATATATATATATATATTTTTTAATCAATGCACCTTCAGGAGGGGTGGCACTGCGTGTTCCTGGGGAAGGTCCAGACACAGTGCTCTCCTTCTAGAACAGAGGCTGCATGGGTCTGGCCCAGAGCTCAGAGCTGAGCTGATTTTTATCACCACTGTGTCCACCCAGAGGGAAGTCAGGACCGGCTCCTTCCTCCTGTCGCTTTGCTTCTCAAGGGCCACCTGTCCCGCACGGGGCACGTCGCCTCGGGGTGACCTTCCAGCACCTGCTCAGGGCCTGCTCGTCCACCTGCTTGTCATTCCAGCACAACCAAGGCACGTGGACCGGCAGGAAGTCTTGTTTTTCAAAACATGTACAGAGAAAGCATCCGGAGTTACGATGTTGTTTTTATTATGGTAAAATATACACAACATAAAATTCACATTTTTGCCATTTTAAGTGCACAGTTTTGTGCCATTAAGGACATACACGTTGTTGTGCAGCTGTCCCCACCATCCATCTCCAGCAGAACTCTTTCATTTTTCCAGCGGGAGCTCTGTCCCCATTCACATTCCTTCCGACGCCCAGCCCCTGATACCTGCCGTTCTACTTTATGTCTCTGTATGTTTACTACTGTAGGGCCCTCATGTACATGGGATCACATAGGATCTGTCCTTTTAGTGACTGGCTTATTCACCTGGCAAAATGTCCTTGAGATGCATCCCCGTTGTAGCAGGTGTCAGAATTCCTGTCCTTTGGAAGGCTGAGTCCTATTCCATGGCATGCAGAGACCACATTTTGCTGACGGGTTCCTTGGCTGACAGACACTTGGGGTGGTTCCACCTTTTGTCCATTGTGACTAATGCTGCCAGGCATATGGGTGTGTAACTATCTCTTCAACACCCGGCTCTCAGTTCTTTGGGGCGTATGCCGCAGTGGAATTGCTGGATCCCATGGTAATTCTATTTAGATTTTTTGAGTTGCCCCCACAGTGTTTCCACAGCAGAGTTAAGATTTTGAAGAACGCCATCATGGGGGTGGGGCAGATTTAGAGAGAGATAAAAGTGCAATTTCTCTGTTCTTCACTTGGATGATCAGCACACTGTTCCTCCAATAATAAGAGCAACCACAGCCCCTGAGCCCGAGGATCTCGTCGGTGTGGTGCTGCACGCTCAGTGCCTCGCGGGCTTTCCTCGCGTCCCACTCCCCACACTGCAGGAGAGGGGTGCCGTTGTTGGGTCACGTGACAGACGTAGACACGGGTCAGAGAGGTGAAGCCGCTCATCCAGGCCCAGTGGCGTGAGGACCTGCGAGCTGATGCCACAGCCTACATCCTCCCCACCACACCACCTGTACCCCTTACCTCTCTGTCTCTGCCTGTCTGAGGAAGTTTATCATGTGGTAGATTCGTTGGTCTAATACAGCGGTTCTCAACCTGTGGGTCGAGACCCCTTTGGCGGTTGAACGACCCTTTCACAGGGGTCGCCTAAGACCATCCTGCCTATCCGATATTTACATGACGATTCATAACAGTAGCAACATTACAGTTATGAAGTAGCAACGAAAATAATTTTATGGTTGGGTCACAACATGAGGAACTGTATTTAAAGGGCCAGACTCTAATACTTCAATTCCATTTTGATCTGTTTGTGTCTGTAAACTGAGCAAGAGCCTGGAAGGGGCAGTGGTGGGCCAGTAGCAGCCAACACTCACAGCCCTGGCTGCCGGCTCCCCCGCCGGTTCATGGAGATCTGGGCCAGGCTCCGGCATCGACCACGGCTGTGACCCTGACCCTCAGCCTTCCTGCTCTCATGGCCTCCGACTCTAATAAATTGCTAAAGATTCTGATATCACTTCTTACAGTGATCAAATAGACCAGCTCCAGCACAGGCCCTGCCACAGAGCAGCCGTTCAGCCCAGGTCTGTAGGAATGAAGGACTCCAAGAGAGAGTAACCTGTCCTCCACACGAAAGTCTACAGGAGGCAGCACCCTCTGCTTCAGGACTCTGTGCTCTTGCTCCCCGGCAGATTCGACCACCTGGTGGCGATAGAGCGCGCAGGCAGGGCTGCGGACGGCAACTACTACAACGCCAGGAAAATGAACATCAAGCATTTGGTGGACCCCATTGACGACCTTTTCCTTGTAGCCCAGAAAATTCCTGGAATCTCGTCAACGGGTAAGCAGGAGGCACCGGGAATTCAGGACGTGTCCACGCTGCATGCCTTTTTATTGACTATTGAACACAGGGCAGGAAAGAGTTATATGGGGGACCATTGTTTTCCACTCCAGAGAGGGTCTGTGTAGACAATAATGACAACGTCATTTAGAAAGCCAACGTTCCCACAAGCATCCAAGGGAAATGACATTGAACCTTGCGCGTTCTGTTTGCCCAACTCTAAACTATTAAAACTAATAATAGAATAATAATAATAATAATAAAATCAAGGCACGGTATATTACGGTGTTCACACGGGGTGAATGTACCAAGTATACTATGTATCATCTTAGGAAGCATCTTAATTTCAAAATACGTGTTAACGATGTGATTAGTGCCATCTTTGGACTGCTAATCGTATCCTAGTGTGGTCGTTCGCGGAAAGTACAGAACTTTATCGTTTTCAAAGAGGTTTCACGTTGATGGTATTGCTGAGGCCTCTCTAAACCCCTGTGGGGTAGGTAAGGCAGGTCTAGTGTCCAAAAATGAGGCCGAAGGGGCTTCTCGAGCTTGCCCAGCTCAATGCTGCTGCCGGGAGAATCGGGAGCAGAGCCCAGACTCCCAAGACCCTACCTGACAAGCTTTTCAGGAACTGGATGGATTTCTGCAAGGCTTCCTCCCCTGGGGGGGATAGGGATCAGACCTGCAGTCATTAACCCGTTTGCCCTTCTGTCTGCCTCCAACCCTGGAGCGTTTCCCAGACTCATTAGTCACCTCGGGCTTTTAAGGTTCTAATCTAATGAGTCCATGAAAGTCTTCCCGGCTGAGCTGAAAACTTCTGCAAACCCACCCTGGTCTTTCCCAGAAGCGGCCTGGGGCGTGGTATCCACTGTATCGTTGGTTTTGTGCTTCCTGTTGCTCTGGGCAGGGCGCCTAGGACCTAGAGCCTGGGGGGTGGTGGTGGGGGTGGTGTTCCCAGGGTGGAGAAGGAAAGGGTCTCCTTGTCCAAAGGAGCAATCGGGGTCCAAAGGAGCTGCTGTTCCCCGCCGAACAGACCCCCGATCTGTGCTGATCCCCCACTGAGGCCCCCCGAGATCCCAGGGGAGCTGACTGCTGCCCCATCAAGCTGCCCCCTTTGTGGGCTCTGGGTGCTTCTCTGGGCCTGGGGGGCTGAAGCCCCTCCCATGGTTTCCCACAGCCCCGTGCCCAGCAGGACTACTTACCCCTGATGGTCCTTCCTCACGGCTCCATCAGCAAACACCCTATTCCTTAGTTTCCCAGGCAGCTGCCTCGTCCTACACAGAGCGCTCCAATGAGAACCCAGACACCCACCTTTCGCTGACTACCCCAGCCCTGCCCCTCTCAGAGACTCTTCGAGCTCAGTCAGGAGAACAAGGCCACGGGCAGGACTGGCTTGAGGAGTGAACAGGATGAAAGTCATAAAAGGCTCAAGAGCAGAGACAGAAAGAGACGAAATACCACTGCTAGGTGTTGTCATTATTTCCGAAGGAATTAGGTAGGTTGCCACAAGGGTCCATGGTCCATCCTTTTGGCCGAGTCCAGGTCTCCAGGTGGGTCACCTCCACTGCCCCCGCTCCGCCGCCTCACAATGAGTGCTACCCCTGGTGGAAGTTCCCTCTGTTAAACGTATAAAAACACTCAAACCTGTCGAGAATTTTGTGAGTTTATTTGAGCCGAACTGTTGACAGTTGTAGGGAAGCAGAATCTCAACCTCTTGGGATACTGCTCCGGATAATGGTGTTTTTTCACCTTGTTCACCTTACAACCAAAGGAGGAGATGTAGCCCTAGCCGGTTTGGCTCAGTGGATAGAGCGTCAGCCTGGGGACTGAAGGGTCCCAGGTTCGATTCCGGTCAAGGGCATGTATCTTGGTTGCGGGCACAACCCCAGTAGGGGGTGTGCAGGAGGCAGCTGATCAATGTTTCTCTCTCATCGATGTTTCTAACTCTCTATCCCTCTCCCTTCTTCTCTGTAAAAAATCAATAAAATATATATTTAAAAAAAAAGAGGCGACGTAAGGGGGTTACACGGAATCCACTGGGGATAGATTAGGGAGGCGGGAGAAAACAAAGCGGGGAAACCTCTGGGATTGGATAAGAAGTAAATGACAGACACACTTCTTTTCCTTGGGTGGGTGCAGGATAGTCAACAGTCAACAGTTAACTCAATAACAACGAGGGGATTGGTGGCCCTCCGCAGAGCGGTGCCTGTGCTTTGAGGGGTCCGGAAAAAGGAAAATGACTTTGACATTCCAACGATATGTTATCGTAGACGCAGAAAGACAGTAGGCTCAGTTAAGGTGAAGACTGGCCTTTGTCAGGGAAGATACCAGCCTCGGACGTGACTACCCACCATAAACTGCTTTTAGTTGAAATTTTCATTTCAGACCATCCTTTGTGGTTACTTTAGGTCCCTGAGTTTGCAAGACCGCCATGCAGGCCTTCCCTGAGCCTGTCAGGTCAGCATGTGGCCCCCTTTTTGTCCACACCTCACAGTCCAAGCCTTTGTAGAAACAGATGCAGAAACTGACAATCATGCGAGGCATCTGATGTTCCGGTCCACCTGGGCCGCATGTACAAGGTCGGTCCCCTACGATTATAAGGGAGCTGAAAGAGTCCCATCGCCTAGTGACACTGTAGCTGTCCAGACGTCAGAGCATTCCATCACTCACATTCTGTGGAGATGCTGGTGTAAACAGACCTACAGCGCCACTCACAGCATGAAACTATAGCACATACCATTATGGACAGTACATAATACTTGAGAATGATAATAAATGACTATGTTATTGGTTTCTGTATTTACTATATCTTTATCTTTCTTTTAGAGTGTACTCTTTCTACTTCTATAGAAAAAAGTTTGCTGTAGCCCTGCTCAGTGTTGCTCAGTGGTTAGAATGCATGCGCCGAAGGGTCTTGGGTTCGATTCCCAGTCAAGGGCATGTACCTGGGTTTCAGGATTGCTCCCTGCCCCCTGTCTGGGTGCATATGGGAGGCAACCAGTCGATGTGTCTCTCTTACATCGATGTTTCTCTCTCTCTCTCCCCCTCCCTCCCTTTCTTCCCCTCTCTTCTGAAAAGCAATGGAAAAAAAATATCCTTAGGTGAGAATTAACAACATCAAAAAAAAGTTTGCTGTCCTGGTAAAGCAGTATGCCATGTTACTGAGTCTCCTAACTGCATCCTTTTCTCCTGTGCTTGATTTAATCTTGTGTTTTGTTCATCATGGTCCCAAACATACAAAATCACCGCTAACGTTGCCATTCAGAGGCCATGTCGAGTGACTGAAATCAAGTTAAAAGTGGTTACGGTCTCCGACGATGGAGAATCAGTGGCGGTCCCTGCTCACCAGTCTGCCTCTCCCATCCACCACAGCTACCGTCTTGACAAACAAGGGAAAAGTAATGAAAGTCATTACAGGATCTGCTTCACTGAAAGCAGCGAGACCAACGAACATTTGAAAAGGTGCCGTATCAGACGTGGAGAAACGTCTGATGATCTGGATTAGGGACCAGACACAGAAGCATGTCCTTCTCAGCACCCTGACGATCATGATGAAGCAAGAAGTGTATTGGTGAAAGAAAAGGGTGGACCCGGCTACGATGAATTTCCTGCCAGCTCTAGGTGATTGAAGCAGTTCCAGAATCAGTGTTGAGCCCTGGCCGGTGTGGCTCGGTTGGTTGGAGCTTCGTTCTGTACACCCAAAGGTCACTGGTTTGATTCTTGGTCCGGCACATGCCCAGGTTGTGGGTTTGGTCCCTGGTCAGGGTGCATATGGGAGGCAACCGATCCATGTTTCTCTCTCTCTCTCTCTCTCTCTCTCTCTCTCTCTCTCTCTCTCCTTTCCCATCTCTCTCAAATCAATAAACACATATATTTTTTAAAGAATTGTTATTCATACATGATGTGGAAGTGAGTGGTGAGTCTGCCAGTGCTGGTGTGAAGGCGGCCGGGGAATTTTTGGAAACTCTAGATGAGCTTATTTAGGAGGGAAATTACTTGCCAGAACAAACATTCAATAGTGATGACACCTCCCTATGCTGGAAACAGATGCCTGAATGTTCTTTGGTCCATGCGGAGGCCAAGTCAATGCCAGCTTTCAAGGCTTCTGAGGACAGGATAACATTTCTGCTGGGACTGTGTTACAGGCTACACATGGAATCCCTTTAATATGGTACAGTGAGAACCCCGGGCTTTTGAGCTTCTCACTAAGCAGTGTCCTACAGGGGCAACAAGAAGGCACGAGTGACCCAGCTCCTCTTCCAAGGCGCCCTCCTCGGGTGCTATGTCCGCACAAGAGAGAGGTATGTTTGGAGATTAACATGTCTTTCAAGATGTTGCTTATTGTTGCCAACGCTCCCAGACATGCTCCTTTTATTGGCGATCTTCATCCCAGTCTCCAAGTGGCGCTTCTCTCTCCAAACACCATCTCTGCCATCCAAACAATCCATCGAGAAGTTAAGACAGCTTTTAAGACCTACTCCCCGAGGATGACCTTTGCCCAGGCTGTTGCTGCCCCTGAGGAAGACACTGAGAATACGCCGAGGCAACGATGAAGGCCTGCAGCATCTGTCTCCGCGTCAGGAGCCTTGCTGGGCTGGGCTGATGTCGTCCAGGAGTGTATGAGTGGCGTCCCGAAGAAGACACTCAAGAGGTTGGTCCATGACGTCAAAGGACTTGCCAAGAATGAGGAGGTTGCAAAAGTCACCAAGGCTGTGGCTGAGACGGCAAACCCCTGTACCTGGCTTCAGGTGCAGATGGCATTGAGCAGCTCCTAGCGGAGGTTCCTGAGGAACTGACCAGTGAGGAGGTGTTGGAGCTGGAACAGGAATGCATAACTGAAGAAGCAAGAGAAAAGGAACGTGCAGGAGAAGAATCCCCGCCCGGCTGGCATGGCTCAGTGGTGGAGCATAGATAGACCTGTGAACCAGGAGGCCATGGTTC
>NW_005875068.1:0-13350 GCF_000147115.1 Myotis lucifugus
CGGGGCTGACGGTCAGGTATTAGGATATGGGTTAGGACGGGTAGCAACGTTAGGCCATGATGTGGGGGGATCATTCAGCGGGAACAGGCTTGGCCGCCACTCACCAGCCCGAGAAACCGCAGGTGCGCCCGTGGGGGGGGCTTGCGAACCTCTGGGGCCGCGGCCTGTACCCGGGAACCGGGAGTCAGCGCCGGTCGGTCCGCGTCCCATCCGGTGACCCGCGGCCCCGCGATCAGGCAGGCGCTCCTGGGTGCGGATCGTTTTGTAAACCGGTTGTTAATTGTTACTGTAATTCTGCTGCACGAGCCCCCGCGGGTGGGGGTGGGGGTGGGGGGGGGGCGGGACGGTGCTGTTTTTGTTGTGTTGCTGCTGTTGTAACATTTCCCCGCGCACCTGCTGTCTGGGCCCCGGAAAGTGTTTTCTCCGTCGGTCGGCGGGGCCCCGGCTCCCGGCAAGGAGGTGCTCAGCCCTGTTCTTCTCTCATTAGGAGGAGACAGCCTGTGGCGCTCCCCCCGCGGCTTTGGGATGGGTCCTCTTTTACAGACGGAGAGACTGCGAGGTTCCAGGAGGGAGCTCACATGCTGCCTGGCTAAAGGCTCAGAGCCACGTTCCGGAAGCCAAGCAAACACCCTCTGCTCAGTCGCTTCCCACCTGTGTGGTCTCAGATGGGCTATTCTGCGGCGGGGCCTCGGTTTGCTCATTCTGTAAAATGGGTCCATGAGGTTTCCAACCAGGTGTGGAGGACGCCGACCCCGGTGTTCACTGCTAGTGGCGTCCTGGAGTTAAAACTTAACCTTATTCTACTTCTTTGGGGCATGCCTTAGGAAGAAGTGTTTAGGAGCGGCACGTTTTTGTATTATTGGTACCGTTTTGCACTTGTTCCCTGATTGGTCTGTCCGAGGCCGAGGCTGGGCCTAGATCCGGGTGCTGGCTGCTGAGTGCTGCTCTTCCTGCTGTTTCACCTCTCCTCCACGCTTCCCCTCCCTCCTCACTGCGGGACTTGGGGGATTTCCCACCATCTTCTGAACTTCAAGGTCACAGGCATTTAGCTGTGGCTTCTCCAGTTTTACCAACCAACCTTAGACTGTACAAGTTTAGTGTTGCTAGTTTTTGTGTGTTTTTGGTGGTTTTTTTTTTTTTTTTTTTTAGTTTTTGTTTTAATATGTCTTAAGTATCTAGGAAGACCAGCTTCCAAGCTGCGGGCTTTTAGCCAGTGCCTCAGAATGTCTTCCTGGGCAGGGGGATATATATTATATTTTCAATGATTTCAGAGAGAAGAAAAGGGGGGGGGAGAGAGAGAGAAACCTCAATGATGAGAGAGAACCATTGATTGGCTGCCTCCTGCACACACACCCCTCCCCCCCCCACTGGGGATTGAACCTGCAACCCCAGGGCATGTGCCCTGACAGGGAATGGAAGCGTGATCTCCTGGTTCATAGGTCGTCGTTCAACCACTGAGCCACGCCAGCTGGGTAGACACATTTAATAAACCTTCTTATTTGGCCGCCAAAAAATAAAAAATAAATAAATAAAAGAAATAGAGATTTACTGGCATCTAATAAAAGTGCAGCAGGAGGATGGGTTTCCTGTGTGGCTGTAATGGGACTACAGCTTCTTTCCTCTTAATTCTTTATGGGTCATTATCCTCTTCAAGCTGGTTTCTCTCAAATAAGGTCTGCCAAAGCCCCTAAGTTAGGTTATGTATTTCCTAGTCCACCGCTGAAGAAAGAACATTTTTGTCTTGCATTGCAAACAATCCTGAAGTTCAGCCGAATTGGAATAGCTTTGGTCACATGCCCATCCTCATTAAAAAATGTTGCTGCCCATGGAAATAGTATGGCTTACTCCTGGATCTATAGGTGTGGTCACCTTATGGGTTACATGGGAAAGGAAGGATACCTGAATGAAAATCAGGGTAATATTGAGAATGGGAGATAGGCAACCAATAAATTCCCAAATAAGTTTTGAAAGATTTATTAAAAGCAGAATAGAGAGTACATGTGCTGAATGCCAAATGTTGATGAAAAGCTTGGCTTTGACTGATAAGCCAGATATATGATTGAAGGGGGCAAAAGGGATTATCCATAAAAATAGATATGAAAGAGAAAAGATGAAGATCCAGGGTGCGCCAATCTTCCAAAGAGTAGATTAAGTGCCACCTAGAGTAGGAAGAGAAAGGAAAAAAAAGAGAAGGTATAAAGGAAGAGGCAGTTGGTAGAGCTCATGAAAAGGAGCCCAGTCCAGGAGGAAAAACCACATGGATAAGACAGTTAGCATTGAGATGCTGACTAGCACCATTGTTGTAGAAGACTTTAGAATGAGTTTCATTTATAGTGTATGATAAGGTCATTGTTGTCACCCAGTGTCATTTGCCTAAACCCGGAGCTTTCATTTGGATAACCAACTTTGCAAAGCTCAAGAGACCCTTGTAAGCCTCATAGAGCTGAAGATGTGGGGGTGGTTTGGAATCTGTCAAGGCAGAGCTATATGGAAGGGCAGCACCTTTACCCCAGAGTGTGATGTAATTGGCACTGGACTACACTAGCTTCAGGTTTTCCCCAAAGATGTTTGGGGAACACTGGTGAAAGACACCTTGTTAAATATGTATATCTCCATTCTTAGAAACAAACCATACTGCACTATACACATGGATCTACACCTGGCGTTTTTCACTTAATGCATGTAGGAGATGTTTTATATTAATGTATGTAAATCAACCTCATTTTAAAAAATGATTTCATAGTATTCTATTGTATGGAAGAACCATATTTTGTTGGATATTTGTTTTCTATATTTTTGGATTACATGATACTTTAGCAAAAATCTTTGTGTAAGTATGAGTGTGTTATTTGTAGTATATTCATCTAGAAATAGACTTATTGGGTCAAAAAGAATTCTTTCCCAGGTCACACTGCTTGCAAGTGACAGGGCTGGATCAGCTCATTTACAGAAATGGATTTCCTTGTTCTCCTCAGCCTCCAGCTGTTCCTTCTCTCCTCTCTTCCATACACTAGGAGTTTTCCAGGGTTCCAGCCACAGCTGACTACTCCACTACCCTGAATTTGCCAGGCTTTCCCTAACATGTCTGTGCTCCACCTTTGCTCTGTATGAAAAATGTTTCTCTATTTTCTTGTCAGCCCTAATTTAAATTTTTTTTAAGACCCAGAGGATGCGGAATCTTAGAGTAAATTTTTGGGAAGGTGGGTGGGTGGCAGGTAACCAACCAAAGACGATATATATATATATATATATATATATATATATATATATATATATATCTCCATCCCATGGACACAGACAATAGGGTGGTGAAGGCCTGGGGTGGGGGCAGGCTGGAGGGGGTCAAAGGGGGATAAATGGTGATATATGTAACACTTTGTACAATAAATAATCTACTTATATAAAAACCCTGGGTGGTGTAACATCACGACCAATCTGGCGACCAAGTGGAAGGAATTCTGTCCTGCAGGGGTTGTCTTGGCAAGGGCTGCACCCTCCCCTGAGCTGTTTCCCAGAGCTGTTTCCTGTAAGGGTGGGGTTTGAGGCAGGAACCTGCCCTGGGAGTGTGGAGGCATACCTTTATAAAGTGTGCCACGCGAGCATGGCCAAGGGTGAACCTGAGTGGGGGCGGCTGAAAGGCTTAGAAAAGACAGACAAGAGAATGAAAGCCGGGTCTCGGTGGGACAGTACTTCTCTGAGAGACAGCAACCACGCCCACAGCCATGCAGATGCTACGAGGCAAAGTAGGGGCATGACCAAGATGTTTACAACATTTGCCTGGGTTTCAATCCTACTCAACTACATGGACCTGAACTCTATCAAGCATACATCACTCAGGCACGTGGGGCCATGTATTAGGACCATAGGTTCAAGCTTACAACTACAGCTGTTGGCTATAATTGTGCTGGGAGGACCCTGCCCTCCAAGCTGGGACTTTCAGGTGGCAATGAGAGGACTGTGCTGTCTCATCAGTCCAAGGCTTGAACCTGTCCAAAACACTGTAGCGGCTCCCCACAATAAAGTTTTAATTCTGTTTCTTTGTTACTGATGTTGTGGCCCCACGCCACAACAAAGAAACAATTTCTGGAGGATGAGGCCCAGGAATTGGGATTTTAAAAAGCTTCCCACGTGGTTCTTATGTGCAGCCAAGGTTGAGAACCACTGCTATAGATAACATTAAAAATATATCTAAATGTGCAATTTTTTGTCCAAAAAATGAGCATGTTCAAAATTAAATGGTTTTAAAACGTGTTCTTGTAACTCGAAGGGTTCTGCTTGATTCGAGTGTGTGTCATTTTCAGTATGAATGATAAAATAAATCTGTAGAAATGTGCTAAGACCAAGCATCTCTTATTTTGTGATTTATCAGAATGTAATCATAGAGCAGACTTATACTCTGGTTTTATAGGATAAACGCTTATATTTCTCCTTCAAGTAAGATACTGATTATACTGTACACGTCTGTGAATTTATATATTTATTATGCCAGTCCTTAAAGGATGTTGCCAGCCAATTCCTGCTCAAAAATAATCCTCTGGTGCCCTCCTGTGGCTATTCAAGGAATAACAACTTGCGCCTCTGTCCATGGTGCTGCAATCCAGGCAAAGCCCTGTGAACACGACCAAAAATTCTACCCATTAAGAAACACCAGCAGAAAATCATCGAAGCTGTCCAGGGCGGCAATCATTCTGTAGTCACGGCCCTGTGTTCTTCACCTCCTCCAGCCCAAGGACTTCAAAGGGAGGCCCCTGTAGACTGCTCTACTAAGGTTCCCCTTATGGTGACCCACCCACCCTGCCTCATATGTTCGTTGGTGCCGTTTTTAACTAGAGTGGTGAGTGTATGCTTGGCAAGCAAATGCTCTAACCAGTAAACAACACCAGCTACGGATTCTATTCACTTTTAAAAATATAAATTTTAGCTTGGTCAAGGGTTAGAGTTCAAAGCTAGGGCTGGGGCTAGGGCTGGGTTTGGTGTTAGGGTTTTAGGGTGAGGGTTCATGGTCAGGGTTGGGGTTGGGGTTGGGGTTGGGGTCAGGGTCAGAAGTGGAAAAGGTGAATTTGCTATGGAAATGGTGGATTTGCTTTGCAAAAGGGGAATTTCCTCTGCAAAAGGTGTATTTGCTTTGGAAAAGGTGAATTTTAACTGTAAAAGGTGAATTTGTTTTGGAAATGGTGAATTGGCTAGCAAAAGATGAATTTGGGTTGCAAAATGTGAATTTGTTTGATAGTATTTCAGAAGCATCCAAACGAGTCGTCCTTTTCAGGATTCTAGTAAATTCCAATGTTGCTTCCCATTTTTTCAAGTTACTTCAGTGACATTAAGGTTATTATTACTGAGTATTTTCTTCACCTAGTGATTTAGTTGTAAACACATTTTTTTTCTGAAGAAAAATTTCTAGTTAATAGTTTGGTGGCTTAGCACAGTGGGTTTGAAACGTGTTTTTGTAACTTGATACCTATGCCTGTCTCTTTCAGAATGAAAGATGAAATAGTCCTGTAGAAATGAGCTAAGCACAAGGATTCCTTATTTTGCGATTTATCACAATGTAATCCTAGAGCAGACTTATACTCTTGTTTTATAGGATAAACGTTTTATTTCTCCTTCAAGTAAGTTACTGCTTATACTGTACCCGTCTGTGCATCTATGTACTTATTACACAAACCTCAAAGGATGCTGTTAGCCAATTTCTGTGCAAAAGACGATCCTCTGCTGCCCTCTTGTGGCCATTCAAGGAATAACACCTTGTGCTTCCGTCCGTGGTGCTGAAATCCCAGCTAATGTCCCGTGAACACGTCAGAGAAATTATACCCAGAAAAAAAACCCAAAACCACACACACAAAATCATCGAGCCTGTACAGGGTTTCAGTCATTCCGTCCCTGGATGGACTGAAGTCACGGGTCTGGCTTTTGCACCTCTTCCCATCCAGCCCTGCAAAGGGAGGCCTTGGCTGTTGCACTGACATGGTGAACCTGTGCGTTCCCGTTGTCATTCAGAAACCTAGAGGCTGCCGTTACTGAGGCACCCAGTACCTGGTAGGCCGCCATTTTTGATGCAGCCAGTAACATAGAGTCCGCTATGATTGCGGCATTCCATAACCTGGAGGCCACCATTACTAAGTCAGCCAATGCCCTGGATGCCGCCATTCTTGAAGCAGGCAGTCCGTACAGCGAGGTGTGAAGCATCGCGAGACCCAGCGACCTAGCGAGAGTCTGCCATTACTGAGGCATTCGGTACCCTAGAGTCCGCCATTACTGAGTCCATCCGTACAGCGATGTCTCCGCGATTGAGCTTGCCCGTACAGGGCAGGTGGCGTTTACTGAGGCGGCCAGCAGGCTGCAGCAGCAGCATATACTGAGGCAGCAAGTTTGCTGTAGGTCGCCGCCCGTGTGACCTGGAGTCCGCTATGAGTGCGGCATTCCATACAGTGGTGACCGCCATTAGTGAGACAGGCTGCATACCGGAAGCCGCCATTCCTGAGACAGGAAGTCCGTACAGCAAGGGTGTAAAGTTCCGCGAGACCAGGCGACCTCACGAGAGTGCGCCGTTACGTAGGCACCGCGTACGCTGGAGTCCACCATTACTGAGTCCTTCCGTACAGCGGTGCCTCCGGGACCGAGGCGGCCCGTACGGGGCAGGTGGCATTTACTGAGACAGCCTGCAGGCTGCAGCGGAGTTTACTGAGGCAGCGAGTTCGCTGTAGGCCGCCGTGCGTGTGACCTGAAGTGCGCTTTGAGTGCGACATCCCGTACGGTGGTGGCCGCCATTATTGAGGCAGGAAGTTCGTACAGCGAGGGTGTAAAGTTCCGCGAGACCAGGCGACCTCGCGAGAGTGCACCGCTACGTAGGAGCTGCGTACGCTGGAGGCCTCCATTGCTGAGTCCGTCCTTACAGCAATGACTCCGGGACCGAGGTGGCGTTTACTGAAACAGCCTGAAGGCTTAAGCGGCGTCTACTGAGGCAGCAAGTTCGCTGTAGGCTGCCGTGTGTGTGACCTGGAGTGCGCTTTGAGTGCGACATTCCGTACGGTAGCGGTCGCCATTTGTGAGGCAGGAAGTCGGTACAGCGAGGGTGTAAAGTACCGAGAGACCAGGCGATGTCGAGAGAGTGCGCCGCTACGTAGGTGCAGCATATGTTGGAGTCCGCCAGTACAGAGTCCTTCCGTACGGCAGTGCCTCCGGGACCGAGGCGGCCCGTACGGGGCAGGTGGCGTTTCCTGAGGCGGCCAGCAGGCTGCAGCGGCGTCTATTGAGGCAGCGAGTTCGCTGTAGGCCGCCGGCTGTGTGACCTGGAGTCCGCTATGAGTGCGGCATTCCGTTCGGTGGCGGCCGCCATTAGTGAGGCAGGCTGCGTCCCTGAAGCTGCTATTCGTGAGGCAGGAAGTCCGTACAGGGAGGTTGTACCGTACTTGGGGACCAGTCGACCTCACGGGAGCGCGCCGTTCGTAGGTGCTGAGTACGCTGGAGTCCGCCATTACTGAGGCAGGAATTTTGTACAGCGCAGTCATAAAGTCTTAGGAGTGCAGGCGACCTCGGGGGAGTTGGCCGTTGTGGAGGCGTTCGTTGCCCTGGTGGTCGCTTGTACTGCCTGTCCTCCGTGAACGCTGCAGCGAGGATGGGACAGGTCACCTTTACTGAGGTCACTGGCTGCTAGCTACCAGGTTCCTGGTTCCTAGTTACCGGTGTGCTGGTAACCAGTGCAGTAGGTTAAGGATGACCACTTTCTAGTTTCTAGGTCACTAATGAGCAGGTACTGGTTTCCAGGTCACTAGGTTCCAAAGGTTCCTAGTTGCCAGTTAGTAGGTTAGTAGGTACTGATTTTGTAGTTATTAGCTACCAGGTTGCTTGATAGTATTTACTAGGCTAATGGTTATTGGTTCCTATGTTCCTGGTTACCCGTGTCCAGGTGACTGTTTCCCAGTTGTTTCGCTTCAGTATTCCATGTATGCTCGTCCATACTTATGACACAAAGCTTTCAAGAAGCTGTCAGGCAATTCCTTTGGGAAAAGTATCCTCTGCTGCCCTCTTGTGGCCTTTTAAAGAATAACACCTCCATCTTCTGTCCGTGGTGCTGAAATATTAGCTAATGTTCATTGAATTTGATGAAGACTTGTATGTACCCAAAAAACACACAACCAGCCCTGCCTGTTTTGACTGAGTGGATAGAACGTCGGCCTGCGGACTGAAGGGTCCCAGGTTTGCTTCCGGTCAAGGGCATATACCTTGGTTGCGGGCCCATCCCCAGTAGGGCGTGTGCAGGAGGCAGCTGGTGGATGTTTCTGTCTGATGGATGTTTCTCTGTCTATCCCTCTCCCTTCCTCTGTGTCAAAAAATCAATAAAAATATTTTTAAATAAATTTTATTGAATTTTTGACAGAGAGAAAGGGAGAGGGGTAGAGAGTTAGAAACATCGATGAGAGAGAAACATCGATCAGTCGCCTCCTGCACACCCCCTACTGGGGATGTGCCCGCAAGCAAGGTACATGCCGTTGACCGGAATCGCACTCGGGACCCCTCAGTCCTCAGGCTGACGTTCTATCCACTGAACCAAACCGGTCAGGCAGGGCCAATAAAAATATTTTTAAGAAAATACAAAGAAACCAACAAACAAAGACCACAGAAAACCCTAGAAAATAATCTATGCTGTCCAGGGTGCAATTATTTTTTCCCTCCCCCTGGATGGACTGAAGTCAGGGGTCTGGATTTTGCACCCCTTCCGGTCCCATCCCTGGAAAGGGAGGCCTTGGCTGCTGCAGTGACATGGGGCAGCTGTGCGTTCAGTATGTCAGTCCGTAATGTAGAGGCTGCCATGATTGAAGCAGTCATTCTGGGGAGGCCACCGTCCCCAAGGCAGCCAGTATCGGACAGGTCATCATCCAGTCAGCAGGAGGCCGTTGTGATTGCGGCAGCCAGTCCCTTGGATGACCCCATTATGGAGGCAGCCATTGTGTGCAGCGAGGTGCAGGGGTATCGGGAGAAGGCGTTATTCCCGCTCAACTCAGCAGCCCCTGGAGAGGCCTCGTTTACTGAGGCAGCCAGTCCCCTGGAGGCTGCAATGATGGATGCAATGAGTAGCATAGAGGTGGGCATTCCTGAGGCAGTCGTTCCCTGTAACTGCTATTATTGATGCCATCAGTAGCAGAGAGGCTGTGATTGTTGATGGCACCTCCAGATGCAGGGTTCTCATGGGAATGTGTTGTTACCACGAGAAAGAAATTCAATGTAAAGGTTTTTGTAGAAAGATAGTGAGTTTTTAAAAAGTATTTATTATTGATTTCAGAGATGAAGGGAGAGGGAGGGAGAGAAATGGAAACATTAATTATGAGAGAGAATCATGAATCAGCTGCCTCCTGTCCCCCTCCCCCCACTAGGGATCGAGCCCACAAGCAGGGCATGTGCCCTGATTGGGAATCGAACCAGGGACCTTTTAGTTTGCAGGCCGTCGCTGTACCCACTGAGCGACAGCGGTCAGGACTACAGTGTGTTCTTTAGCAATATTTATTTGTCCTATTTCCGAAAGGAAGAGAGAAGGATGAATGATGAGTGATGATCGTCGATTGGCTGCGTTCCTTGTGCAAGAAGAAAGAGTGACATGTGTTGTCATGTGCTAAGCGGAAGGAATAGGCCCTGGCTTGTGTTGCTCGGCGGTTAGATGTTCGAAAGGCCAGGGAAGGGTCGCTGGCGGGATTCCTGGTCCAGAGCACCTACGTGGGATGCATGTTTCATCGCCTGCCCCGGTCTGGGCTCCTGTGGGAGCCGAAGATGCATGTGTCTGTTGTATACTCATGTTTGCTTGTTTGTTTTCTCTCTCTCTCCTCCCGCTCCCTCCCTTCCACGCTCTCTAAGAAAATGAATGGTGAAAACATCTCCTCTGTAAAGAATTAAGCAAAACATACACACGAAAAAAGTATAAAGAAGGAAAAGAGTTTTAGGGTGTGAAAAAGCACCATATGCTCCAAGAAAGGCACCATGATGAGCAGAGCATTCAGCTCCGCTGATGTTTTTCCACGCAATGTGTGTATAAGATAAAAATGAAATGTTCGAGTGTTCCTCAGCTGCCAAGTTCCTGACACAACATGATGAAGTCACTGTAGCAGGGTCCTTGCAGGGTCTCCCAAGCGAGCACGTCAGGGGCGAGGCTCTCGGGGGCGAGGCTGGCAGGAGCAGGGGAAAGTGAGGTGTGAAGGAGGCGGGAAATGGACAGAGGAGAGTCCTGCAGGTATTCCCGTCTACTGCGTGGTGTCGCTGCTCCCAGAGTCACCCCCCCCCCCGCCCCCCACTGAGAAGATGTGAGCAGACTGAGCTGGTGTCGGTGACCGAGGGAGACACAGACCTGGGGACACACAGAGCGAGGGCCAGACACAGCATGGAGTCCGCAGTGTCCAGGAGAGGTGACATTCGGGAACATGTGTCCAGTGTGCTGGTTCCTCGTACCCTCCTGGAGGTACCTTGTGAGTGTTTTTTGACTCCAGAACCGTGTATTTTATTTCCCCACACACACAGCCCCTACTTGATGGTGACTCTGTCCAAGACATAAGACCTGTTTGGACATCCATGTACAGAAGAGTTGTTTGGAAAGTGGTGTCCAAGTTGTTTTATGTAGTTATGATCTCCCAAATCCATGAGAGCGAATCAGTTATGTGTTTGATGTATTCTACATTTGTATTCTAGATAGATTTTATTTTAGAAAATGACATTTGTCATACCAAGCTGCCTTTGTAAGTGTCCTTAAATGAGCATGTTAAAAACTTTGTAAGTGTGGATGTTTTACTTGGCCAATGTTTAGAAACTTGGTCAGTATGAGTGTGCATCACTGCCCACTGAAGTGTTGGGGGTCATGTGTTGTGAGCCAAGCCAAATCTTTGGGAGCTCAATGACTGTCCCCGTAGTTGAGATAGCCTGCATGGTTTTCCCTTCATTGTATGTTATGAAGCAGTAAGCAGAAGGTAGAAGTCTAGTTGTGCCGGGTTCCAGGCCCAGCGGTTCAGGGGTCCGCCAAGGCGTGGACGGCATGGGCGAAGAATGAAGGGCACGGAGACAGTGTTGAGCTGATCAGCATCCTCAGGTTCTGTGTTTATGGGCCTGTTCCAAGTGTGTTTATCGTATTTGATTCTATAAGCATGCGTCCATAGTTCCATCACGGTATGTTTTGTCTCCTCCTTTGACCTGTTAAAGTGTCTTGTTTGATGTTTCCAGTTTCTTATGTGAGCTTTGCCCAAAATCTCCTTTCTGTTTAGCTCTGCGTGTTTTAATGTTATTTATTGTCTTTGTCCATTCTATTGTAAAGGTTAGTGTGTGTGTTCCATGATCAGGGCTAGTTTGTTATTTGTATTGTATGGTTCCTATTGTATTGCTGCAGTGTGAAGGTCTAAGGCCAAAGCGGAAGGAGGTTTTCGTATTGTGTGTCGTAAGTCCAGGTTGTGTAGGTTCAGCATGATTGTTGTTAGGTATGGTGATGAACGATGTGCCTGTTAGTTTGTTGAAGTGTTTGTGGTTGCCTAGGTCGCCTCAGAGTGTGGTTTTGGCTGCTGTTTTGATGTTGTTGTGTTTTTCATGTTGTGAGTTGTTTGTGATTGACTTGTTGAAAACAGTGAGACCTCCTGTATGTACTGATGTATGTATGTCTCTTTGTCCTTTTCTGTGTTGCAGCCTTTGAAGAAGCTGTTGGTGAGAGGTTGCAAGTTGCAGATGTGTTAAAAAGCATATTGTATTGATGTTTGAGGCAAGAAGAGGGCTAGAGAGTGAGAAACATGGATGAGAGGGAAAGATCCATGAGCTGCCTCTTGTGCATCCCCTACTGGGTATGTGGCTGCAAGGCAGGTCGAGGGCCATGCCGGCTCCATGGTTCAAGCGGTGTCTGTGTGGGAGGCTGAGAGTGAGGTTGTGTGCGCTTGCAGGATGTGAGGAGAGTCCCTCCCCCCCAGGTGTGATGCAGGAGGTGCCAGAGCGTCCTGGAGGAGCGGTGGTGCCCGAGGTGCGGCCGCTGAGGCTTGGGTCCCGTTTGTTGGTGTGAGTTTTGTTTGTGAGGTGAGAGCCAGAGCCAGAGCCACCCCGTCCGTGTGTCCTGTGTGTTGTTGTGTCCTGAGCCATTCTGTGTGTGCCATTGGGCAGGTTGAGTGAAGGCTGATGTAGAAATGATGTGCTTTAGGTGTCCGCCTATGTCCCCGTGAGTCGTGTTGTGGCTGTGATGCCAGGTCCGATGGTGGTGTTTGTGGGGTTTTGCTGCATCCTGCCCATGGTGTGAAGTCAGTGCAGATGCAAGGGTGGAAACATGTGTGTGTATTTGAAGCTTGTGAGTTTGTCAAGAGTGCCGATGGAGCTTATGGATGTGAAAGTTGTATGGAGCGTTTTAAGGTGGGTGTGTATGTGGAGGAGCCGAGGTTTTTGAGTTTGCATGTTGGTGTGCAAGTGTTGTTGAAGTTCGGAATGAAGCTGTCGTTGTCTGTTGATGTTCTTTGTGAACGGTGACGCTGAGATGAGCTTGGCGTGGAGGATTAAGTTTAGAGAAGCAGAGTGCTACCGCTAGTCAGGCAAGTAGCCAAGTCCCCAAAGCTCTCATGGCCTTTCTTTGGGGAGTACAGCAGATAACCATGGAGTACAGCAAGTGACAATGATTAACAAGCATGCTTATGAGATCATGTGAGCTAAGTTATGCAGTAGACTCTGAATTTCGTCTATTCTCCAAAGACCCTTTCCACTTGCAGCAGTGTACCGTCCCTTGAACTTTCCATGGCCTCATGGCCTATTGATCATGTCAAGGAAAGTTCTGCCTCTGAACAATAAGTCTTGCTTACAAGACTTTGTTCTGACGTGGCCCTCTTGTAGGCCCCCGGCTTTTCCTGGCAGAGTGTTGTCTTCTAGTTGACTTCCTTCCAGTTGTCCAGCTCCATTGTCCCCCATGTGTTCCTAAGATATGTGCATGGTGATATGTGGTTTTAGGAGGGGAATGTGATCCTGAAGGAAGGTGTCAGGTGGAGGTGTGAAGGCTGCCCACAGGAGCCTGTGGAGCCCCCCTGAAGCATTGATCTTACCTAGAAAGTGGTGTTTGCCATGTGAAGCCTGGTATTTGTGGGTTGGAGGAGGCAAGAGGAAAGGTCGCTGCGGGTGAGAGCCTTGGTGCGCCAAGCGATCGTGTGCCGCCCTCTTGTGGGCATTGCAGGGGAGAGGACAGCGTGCTTCTGTCGGTGCTGAAATGTAAGGGTCCCAGCCAATTGTCTGGTCGAAAAAAAGGCCCGCAAAAGAAATGGTCCCGAGAAGTGTGGTAGGCTTGTCCAGGGGGGTCATGATTTCCGTGGTGGGAATGGAACGACTGTGTCGGTTGCCGATGTGTGAGGGGTTTTGTGGCCCGGA
>NW_005875069.1:0-11498 GCF_000147115.1 Myotis lucifugus
CGTGGGAAACATATTTGCCAACATCATATCAGATAAGGGCTTAACTCTCCAAAATTTATAGGGAACTCATACAACTTAACAAAAAGAAGATAAACAATCCAATCAAAAAATGGGCAAAGGATCTAAATAGACACCTTTCAAAAGAGGACATTCAGAAAGCCAAGAGACATATGAAAACATGCTCAAAGTCACTAATCATCCGAGAGATGCAAATCAAAACAACAATGAGGTACCATCTCACACCTGTCAGAATGGCCATCATCAACAAATCAACAAACGACAAGTGCTGGAGAGGATGTGGAGAAAAAGGAACACTTGTGCACTGCTGGTGGGAATGCAGACTGGTGCAGCCACTATGGAAGGCAGTATGGAGGTTCCTCAAAAAATTGGAAATGGAAGTCCCATTTGACCCTGTGATCCCACTTCTAGGAATATATCCCAAGAAACCAGAAACACCAATCAGAAAGGATATATGCACCCAGATGTTCATAGCAGCACAATTCACCATAGCTAAGATCTGGAAACAGCCTAAGTGCCCATCAGTAGATGAATGGATTAGAAAACTGTGGTACATCTACATGATGGAATACTATGCTGCTGTAAAAAAGAAGGAACTCTTACCATTTGCAACAGCATGGATGGAACTGGAGAGCATTATGCTAAGTGAAACAAGCCAGTCAATGAAGGAAAAATACCACATGATCTCACTCTTTCATGGATAATTAAGACCATTACAAACTTTTGAACAATAATAAATACAGTGGCAGAGCTGCCTCAAACCGATTGTCGGACTGCAGTGGGAAGGCCAGGGAGGGTTGGGGGACAGGAGGGAGGGGAGTAAGAGATCAACCGAAGGACTTGTATGCATCCATATAACCATAACTAATGGACATAAGACACTGGGGGGTAAGGGAGGGCAGGGGCTTGTCAAGGGTGGGGGTGAAAAAAGGACACTTATGTAATACCCTTTGTAATACTTTTAGCGAAAAAAAAATAAAAATAAAAAAAATAAAAATAAATAAAAAAATAAAACAAAAATAAAACTCACATGTGAGCACACCTATATGCTGAGTCCTGTAAAATTTTCTAGTGAATAAACAAACCTAAAGGGTGTGTTTAGAAACATCTAACAAAATTGCATTATGTGAAAATGTTATTTGGATTGATGTGTTATACATGATTACAATACAGAGGTTGATTTTACTGAATACCTGTCCTTGACTTTGCTTCCATCCTTCCTTGTTTTCGAGTTTTCTGTAGATCTATAACAATTGGGATAAAGACATGGAAGGGATAAATGAATCAATGGTGTCTGAAAATTATGTGAAACTAGCAACAGTCCTATTTAGTCAGAATAAGAAATACAGAATCCCAATGCTTGACAGTATGTTCTATAGCAAAGTTCCTATAAAGGAAAGGAAGACATCTCACTGACAAATTTCTCCAACCGAACAGGGTGTAATTCCCTTTCATAATCAACTAACTGGGATAACTGCAAAAAAAATAATTATCATCTATTTATATAAAAGTCCAGCGACCGTTATGCCAGAATGACCAGAAAGACTGGTGGCTATGACAGGCACTGCAACAACCAACCAGCCTCAACTGGGCCGGGATTGGCCCCCCCTCCTGGCTGGCTCAGCCCCCAATCGGCCCCCAACACCATGATTGGGGAGCTCAGCCAACCGCCAACAGCTCACAGACCCTCCTCCTGGCTGACCCCCACCCGGAATGACCCCAAACACTCCTAAATCACTGCCTGGCTCCCTGGTGCATGTACAGTTACTGCAAGCAGAAGCAAATAATTATCAGTCCCTCTGACCCCAACCAGAGTCTCCAGAGGGCTCTGCTAATATTGCAGCCAAGGTGTGGAATTCTCCCTCCAAGGCCTGAAGCCCCAGGAGACCTTCCAAGTTAGTCAAAAAGGCGACATAAGCATTAATGGATGGCGGCCCTTTGCTGAGAAATGTAGAGAGGCTGCATGGGGATTTTGTGAAATTGCAGTGACTTGCAGATTAGGTGAGTTTTCAATGAAACACAGGCACATTCAAAAAGAGAAAAACTTTTTAACAAACAAGCATGAAGATCATATCGGGAAATTAAGAGTAGAGTCCCAGAAAGAATGCAAAAATCATTAAAGAGCATCATCCATCTTGATATATATTTGCAAACAACACATAAACAACTTCATCTCATGGCACGTGAAATGCAAAACAATTCTGTTGTGGGTTTTCTTTTGGCCATCCTTTATAATTAGATCCAGCCAGAGGAAAGCTATAGCTGCCAACATTAGATCTCCTGGCTGGCCCCACCCCTAATCGGCCCCCATCGGGGCAGGCAGGCCTCTAGTATATAATAAAAGAGTGTTCTAATGATTGCAGAGTTCTTTTTCTTTATGACAGATCTTTTTTAAAATTTCTTATTAAACTAATATCGTGGCTCAACTATTAAAGGCAGTTGTTGATAGGGCAAGTAAAAAGTGAAAGACATGTTATCCAAAATATAGGTATATCTATGGATATTCATTAAACTCAAACTGTATGGGAAAATTCTGGTCTTTCTTCATGAACTGTTGCTCTTTCCTTCCGATCGGTTAAAGTCCTAGTCTTCATGTCCATTCCAAATGCCAATTCAGGCCCTAACTGGTTTAGCTCAGTGAATAGAGCCTTGGCCCACAGACTGAACTATCCCAGGTGTGATTGCGTTCAAGGGCAAGTACCTTGCTTGTAGGTTCCCTGTCCCTGGTTGGAGTGCATGCAGGAGGCTACCAATTGACATGTCCCTCTCACATCAATGTTTCTCTCTGTCTCTCCGTCTCCCTTCCACTCTCTCTAAAAATCAATCGGAAAATACCTTCATGTGAGGATTAACAACACAACTTTAAAAAATGCCAGTGCACTACGCGGAAACCTATGAATCACCTTAGATTTCTCTCTCCCTAGTACGTCTTTACATGCCATCATCACAAAATCTACCATCTCTGCTTTATTTTGCTACTGTCAACTGCCCTAGTCAAATATGGGCTTTTAGACGATGGCTTTCACAGCAGAAAAAATACTACCAACTATTATTGTTCTTTCTTAAATTAATAAGATTTTTTTAAGCAAAACAAATGAGAAAGACATAAATGTAGACAAACACAAATGAGAAAGACATAAACGTAGAAAAACCTAAATAGGAATGAATTGTGCTTCCTGACTCATTTCAGCATGGATGCTTGAAATCTTCATAGTAGACTTATGCTAGTCCAGAGGCAAATTATTCTTTGGTCTCCCATCTCTTTATGTCTTTCCCTTCCATCTATCCTCTATAGGAGGGGTCAGCACAATAGGGCCCACAGGCCAAATACAAGCTGCCATCTGGTTTTGCAAATAGTCTCCCTGGAACACAGTCATGCATATTCACTGACAGATTCTCTAGGACTGCTCTCACACTACAATGGCACACTTGAGTAGATATGACAGACCACATGGACTAAAATCAGGCCCTTTAAAAGAAAAATCTTGCTGATCCCTGCATCCCACCACAACCAGAGGAACCTAATCATATGTAATCCAGTTAGTCTTCTGCCAAAAACTCCAGTGAATCCCTGTAGTAAGTATTGCTGGCTCCCTACCTTAGTCTTCCTTATTGCTGGAGAACCACAACTGTATTTGGACATTTACTGTTCTGATACACAAAGAAAGTATTATCTCCCCAGCTCCAAAGAGAGTTATGATTATACTAAGCTGATTAAAGAAACTGGTTTACCTCTAACGGACTTAAGAATGAGCACGGGATGTAACCCAAGTGCATCAAAAGTTAGGCGAAGTCAACTCCAAGTCTCTCAGTTTTTTCCCTATTTAAAAGAAACCCGCAGGCCAGGCGAGTAATGCTAAGTGAATGAAGAGCTGTCCCATGCACTGAGAGGTTCCTGGTTCAATTTCTGGTCAGGCCACATGCTCCAGTTGCAGGCTCAACCCCAACAGTGGCGTGCAGTAGGCAGCCCATGGATGTGATGGTTCTCTCTCATTGAGGTTTTTCTCACTTTTTCTTCCTCTCTCTCTAATAATAATTAAAAACATGTTTAAAAAAATTCAAGGAAACAAATAGCTCAACATCACTAATCAGGGAAATGCAAATTAAAGCCACAGAGAAGTACCACCTCACTCCTCTCAGAACCACTGTTTTCACAATATAAAGAGCAAGTGTTTTTGAGAACATGGAGAAGAGACAAAGCCTTACACACTGTTCATGTGAATATAAATTGGTACAGTAATTGTGGAAAACAGCATGGAGATTCCTAAAGAAATTAGAAACAGAACTGCCATTCCTCATCTGGGTATTTACCCAACAGATATATATAAACACGCATTTTGGGGGGAAAAATATCTGTGCACTCCTATGTTCACTGCAACATTATTCACAATAGCCAGGATATGGAAGCAACCTAGGATTCTTTCCATAGATAAATGAATAAAGATGATGTGTTATGTATATGTGTTTTGTATATGTGATATATATATATATATATATATATATATATATATATAGAGAGAGAGAGAGAGAGAGAGAGAGAGAGAGAGAGACTGATATATTACTCAGGCATAAAAAAGAATAAATAACTATATTTGTAAGCACTTAGTGTGATAAGCACCTAATAAGCACTGAATAAAGAATAGAAAATAATATAGATGGTGATGATATTAACAAGCTCTTGGAGGCAGGGATGGTATTTGAATTCTGCAACATCACAGTAACAAGTACCTAAAAGATGCCTGAGAGTTAAATAGCAGATCATTAAGCTGAAAAATGAATAACTGAATTTTGATATTTTCTGTGAAAATTTTGTTTTAAAAAAATAAAAGAGAAATAAACCTGGGTAAGCTCTCCCGTAGTACGCATATCTTCAAGGTCAAAACACTATTTCATCTTTGTGTTTCCTATCACTTGCAAAACCAACCTACACAAGTCCTCTGATAAAGTCTACTAAGTCCAAGGTGTCTTCACACAATTCAGATTGCACAATGAACTAGGTAACATATCTGGCATCTTTGTTACTGAGAAACATTTTTGTATGTTTATTGTAAATTGTTGAGTCCCATGTTGGGCTATTTGAATATTTATTATGATTATTTTTTCACCAATAGCAATAGAGCATCTTGTTCTACAGCAGTGGTTCTCAACCTGTGGGTCGTAACCCCTTTGGGGGTCGAAAGACCCTTTCACAGGGGTTGCCTAAGACCATTGGAAAACACATATATAATTACACATTGTTTTTGTGATTAATCACTATGCTTTAATTATATTCAATTTGTAACAACGAAATTGGGGGTCACCACAACATGAGGAACTGTATTAAAGGGTCACGGCATTAGGAAGGTTGAGAACCACTGTTCTAAAGAAATGCCAGTGTCCTGATAATTATCAAATTAATGAAGTCAACATATCTCCGTCTGTTCTGACTTCTGAGGATTGAAGTTGATATAATGAGATCTTGTTGGGATAATGTGAAAAATACGCTATGCTTC
This sequence comes from Myotis lucifugus, assembly GCF_000147115.1. Classification (NCBI taxonomy): domain Eukaryota; kingdom Metazoa; phylum Chordata; class Mammalia; order Chiroptera; family Vespertilionidae; genus Myotis; species Myotis lucifugus. The sequence goes on from NW_005875069.1 coordinate 5,511, forward strand.
TCAACAGGTATTGTTTTTCTGACTTCCACTCTATGGGTAGACATCTTTAAAACACAATCTCATTGAGATTCTTGCACTCTGGCTAAGGGGTATAGTTCTTATTGTTTGCCATTTGTTTGTGCTATCAGGAAAGTATTGAGTTCCTAGTTTTAGTTTCTTTTTTTAGTGAGACAAATCTCTATGTAATAACAAGTACTTGCAAAATATAACCCATCACAATGAAAACTAAAAAAAAGATCCCTTTTAGAACCAGTCCAATTTGGTATAATGTGAACACAGAGGAAACATACACCATCCTAACATAATTTTTTTAACAAAAAGATATTTTATGGGATTTAAGGGATCAGGACTAACTAAATGAATTTTTTTTTCAAATGAAATTGCCCCAGATTTTAATGTTGTTATTAATACTGAATACTATGCTAAGAAGAAAGAGATTAAGAAAAACTATGCATGCAACTTACACATTGTTTGGTATTATTTCCCTGCTCTCTCATTATCAAACTTTCTCACTCTTACTTCATCTATGGCAGGAGCACCAAGAGGAATTCACTATCAGAGGTCTTACCAGGAGTGCTATTTTCAGATTCTTGAGGCCTCCTTTCTTCTTTATATTTAGAAGTTAGCTGTTGCTTGCTGTGCAAAAAACTGGTGATAAATAACATTACTCTCTTAATATTAACATAAAAATATTTTCAAAATATAGTAAATTCTTAGGATATTTCAGCTATTAGAGCTAATATTGCAATGTTAATGATTCCATACACTTTAAATTTGTAAGTTCCACAACTGTTTTATGAAGTACAAAATAAAAAAATGTAACCGTCATGATTTGAGAGCAGTATAATTCAGTGAATTAATTAGAGTTAGCTTGACATAATTACAAGTTTCTAGAACTCAGACACCCTAGTTCTATAACCAATAGCTTTTTGTTATCAAGCAAGTCACTTATCTTTGGCTCAGTTCTCCTCTACAAAATAAGAAACTTACTTCCTTATTTTAGAGGTTTGCTAGGAGGATTAAAAGAGACGATACAGAAAAAAGATATGCTCAGAAAACTGTAAACCAAAGTAAAAATCTAGTCCTGACATTCATTTCTTGAAATTATTTTGGATTCCCAAATAAATACCAATGTGGAATTTTCATAGTTTCTCATATTCAAATGTTGCAGTTTTCTGAAAATGTTATGAATTTTGGTTATTACCTGTACTTACATGATGGTTTGTATTACAGAGTAACTCAGCTATTATGTAAGTGGCAACTAAATTAATGTACAAATAGATTTCCCCATGAAGTCAGATAACACCATGCTCCCTTCTTTATGCAGCTAATCTTACCAACCACAGAAAACTGATAAAGGTCAGGACCTGGCCTGGACTAAGACTATCCCTTCTCTACCTACTCAAACTGTGACCCAGCAAATCTTTATGAGAATGGTGCTTAATCTCCCTGTCCATCCCCAATTGGCTTGGAAGATGCAATCCTACTGGTCACCCATGGATATTTATCGGTCATGGATGGGCCCTTAGCAATTTTAAGGACCAATAACCTACTTTTGATTCAGAGCTTTCTGTTGACTGGCTTCCATGTGAGGAATAATTTAAAATACTCTGAAACCTAAGGTAAATTTTCACTTGGTAAACTTTCATTGTTATGGCAAAGAGATCACTTGAGGGGCCAACCTCAATTATGGAACTTCAGGCAAGTTGGTGCCTACTGCTCTGGGAGAGTGATGTGCGACCTTCCACTACCTAAGTAAAGTTTTATTCTGCTCTACAGAATAAAAAGTCACCTTGGGGTGTAGATCCTGTAACAAAAGAGAAAGGAACATCTGGCCCTTTCCTGCAACATTATTTGAATATCCCCGGCAGCTCAAATGTTCCCAACTAACACTTTCTAGCAGGAAAAAAAAACACAACAAGCTCAAAAGTTAACCAGTCTGAAAAGATCTGGGCTAAAAAGTAAGCTCCAAATTAAAAAAAAAAAAAAGAGAGAGAGAGAGAGACATATGTAATACTCTTTGTAATACTTTAAGCAATAAAACAAAATTAAAAAAAATGAAAGTAAGCTCCACATAAGCTTTCCAGTTGTGTGTGTGTTGGGGGAGGGGCGCTGTGGATGGGTAGAGCTAGGAGGCCCAGCTGCCAGAATAGGGTGCTGGTAATTGGCATAGTGGCTAAGCATATAGAGCATAGGTATATAAGCTAAAAAAAAAAAAAGGCAGTAACTCAAGTCCAAGTGTGAATCAACATGAAGACTCAGGAATCTGAATCAGCAAGGCCAACCAAGGAAGCAAAGATCAATCATAACAATATGATGGGTTTCAATGGCAACTCAGCAGCAACAGAATCAATGGAAAAAACGGAAACGTTAGAATGTCCTTTTTCACCTCTCCATCTGACTTGTGAAAGAAGATTGTCTCCCTTGAACTTAGAGAATCTGCTATATTCCTGAAGAATTAAAAGCGGAATGGATAGGAGATACCCCCAGACACAACAGATTTTTCTGCTCCAGTGAACACTTCAAGACTAAAATAACTAGTTAGAAAAATCAGAGATGAGACTTTATTTATAATCCCATGCATAGGAGTTCTGCTGGAATGCAATGGGTAAAAATCTTAAAAGTTTTAAGATAAGGAATCTGGCCCATTGCTCCCTCTAACTAGTTGAGCCTTGGGTTTTTGTTTGATGCCCTAGCCCAGTGTTTGGCAAACTGCGGCTCGCGAACCACATGCGGCTCTTTGGCCCCTTGAGTGTGGCTCTACCACAAAATACCAACTTCTGCCCATGGACCACAAAGTGTCAATCACACTATATGTGCGTGCCCGCACGTGGTATTTTGTGGAAGAGCCACACTCAAGAGGCCAAAGAGCCGCATGTGGCTCAGGAGCCACAGTTTACCTACCACTGACCTAGACTGACTGGCATCCTCAAACTACCTGACTCAAACTATGAAATCCTATCTGTCACAAAAATAGTAACAGTGAAATGATTTTAAACCTCAATTAGTGATAACTAGTATCTTAAAACAAACATAAATTAAAACCACTAACAGAAGCATATTCTTCTGCAACCCACCCACAGTAAACTTGAGAAAAGACATCAGTACTTTGCTGAAGAAGAAGCCTGACTGTATTTCTGGACTCATTATTTCCTGCAAGCATGCAGGCTCTGCATATAACACAGAGGTCACTTCACTCTCAGCGCCTTCTATTATGTTACTTAACTTCATTTCTCCCCAAGATAATGCCCTGTTTGTCTGTCTAGAATTGACCATTTACATGCTGAAGTGTTCATCTGTGTACATTACCTCCAAGGCTAAAATGAAGGGGGAAAAAGGCCACCTCCTATCCCACTTGGGTATTGCTCATTTAAAGTCCTCTCACAGATAAGAAACCCTACTGAGGTCACTAATCTGAAGTAGGGGAAGATTTAAATAAGGAACCACAACTTGGCCAAGATGGTAAACACAGGTTGAAGTACAAGAGGATTTTTTTATTAATTAATTGATAAGCTTCTTTAAACACCTGAATATCTACCTGCCTTTCATTCTGTCTACAGAAAAATGGAGAACACTGGAGATGCCAGAAGAGCAAATAAATAACACAACAAAAAAAAACACCAGAAAAAGTAAAGAAAGTAAAAGAATCAAGGAAAGCAATGGAAGATGAAAAAAGGACTCTAGGAAAAAAGAAAAAACCTTCATACAACGGGGCACACATACCAGCCTGAGGGGAAAGCCAGACTGGGAAATGAGTACACCGAGAAATCTATTAGAAATATCCTCTAATTAGATGCTGAATGTAATGAATATCACATAGATATTTTTTACTCACAGATAAATAATTCCTCCCAAGAAGAATAGATATCATTTTACCTAAAATCACTTGCCTGTTTAGGCCTTGTTTAGATAAAATCTTTTGTTCCATGGCCATAGCTAACTGAGATGGGCCCTAAAAGATTTGGTGGAAAGAACAAGGTCCTATTTACCACTACATTTGTCAAGGATAGGAAGATAACTGCTTAGACTAACTGGGCTACGAAGGAAAACTCTAAATCAGAGTTAACACACAATCAGATTTGACTTTCTGACATGATCTGGTTTCCATCTGTATCTCCATGGCAGAGCCACACAGGAACTTATCAGTGTATGTTGAGGAACAACAGAATAATTTGGGAGCCAAAATGGTTGACAGTCATATCATGGGTCAGCCCCTTGCTAACTATGGAATCATGGGTCAATTCATCCATCTCCCTGAATCACAGTCGCCTCATTAATAAAACGTAGGCTACAATAGCACAGTTACTTTACAGAGTTATTGTGATGACCATGAAACACAGGTTAATTACATAGTATAGGTAGTATCTACCCCACAGTAGAAGACTCTGGAAATGTTAGTTTCTCTCTGCATTTTCTTAGTTAACATATAATTTTGAAAAATACATAAAATCTTACCTGATTAAAGAGTCTTCTTCAGAGGTCTCAAAAACTATTTTAAAAAAGTAAAATACATTTTAAAGAAATGAAAATACAGGACTCTAAAAGTACCAGATTAATGCATTGTTAGAAAGTATAACTTTGGGACCACACCTGAAGACTATACTAGAGTGAATATTATTGGTAGGCCATTAATGCACTAAGAACATTTACTTTCTCTTTTTAAATATATCAAATGCAAAAACGAATGGGATGTATCAAAATTTGATACTTACCTATGAATTGCTGTGTACAATGAACATAATCCTAACCAAACCCCATTAGAATGACAGAAAACTATATCATTAGTGGAAGCAGAATCATAGACTAACAATGTCAAACTTAAGTAGCATGAGTTTTCTGGATTCCTTCCATTAAGAGCAGTAAGAAGAGAGTTATTTTACCATAACAGAATGCATCTCCAGCTCTTGAGTGAAGACTAGCCAGTTTAGGATGAAACACTCTACCACAAGGAAGCTTGATGACTAGGCAATACATTTTGCTTCAAAGCAAACCATAGAAAACAGATGCTTTCTTTCCCCATTTCCAATAGCAAATGAGTAGGAAAGACCTTGTGAATCCAGTTGTATAAAGTAGAACCCCTGGAGACTGCTTCCTTCCAGTGCTAGGGTGTATCTGTCCCCACCTCAGAGAGAAGGTGGGAGAGACACCTAGTGCTCTGCAGACGTGCATCAGGTCATTTTTCTCAGCCCTCCCCAATAGGTGGCAAATGCCTGGAAGAAGCATTCTCTTTCAGCATGTATGGCACGGAGAATTTTTAGGGGAGTGAAATGACTCTAGATGATACTGTAATGGTGTGTATGTACCATCATACAAAGACCATAGGATGTACAATACCAAGACTGATCCTTAATGTAAACTATGAACTTTGGTTGATAATGACTAGTCATTGCATGTCCTTCCATTGTAATAAATGTCCCTCTCTGGTGCAGGATGACAAAAAGAGGAAGACTGTGTGTGTTTGGTGGGCGGGGGGGGGGGAGGGGAGCACTCTCTGTACTTTCTGCTCAATTTTAATGTGCACCTAAAACTGATCTAAAAAATAAGGCTTATTAATTGTTCTTTAAAATAATGTATTTACTGAAGCTGCAGTTAACATATATCAACATATTAACACTATTTTCAAGACAAAGTCACCTTGGAAATTAGGTTTAATATCCAATTATCAGAATATAAGTATATTCCTGGCAATTGAGTTAAGCATTTGGGAGGCATAAATAAAGCAAGTACTTTTAAATGTATACTAATGCAAGAAAATAACTGATAAATATGATTGAATGCCTTCCTTTGTGATTTTGAACAGGGGTTTAATGCAATATAAATCAAAACTGAATCATACATATGATTAAAGGACACTTTTTATTCTAATTTTAAATCAGGAATCATTAAGCTGATTTTACCTAAAAATTATCTTGAAGCATTATTTGGATAAAAAGGAAAGCTATAATTGCCTAATATCACCCTACTAACTTACAAATACCTATGAAATGC
>NW_005875069.1:13108-14958 GCF_000147115.1 Myotis lucifugus
AAAAAAAATGGGATCTCTGGAGGCATCCTGTGAGTCCCAAATCAAATCCGGTTTCCTTATGTTTCCAGCCTAACATTAGATAGAGCCCCCTATTATTTGAGAGGTGGAGCCATTTTAGCTGTAAATTTCCCAAGCCTGGAGATATGAGTCCCATCTGTCAGTGGTAGTAAAAGCTTTCATAAGCCTGCCTAAGCTAGGCACTCACCTCATTCCAACCCATTCCCATGGTACACATGTTGCACCGCTGAAACTGTACTGCTCATAATTCCAGCAACATTCACTTGTGCATCTGAGACCTTGCCCTGCCCTTCCTGCTGCCAAATGTGTAATCCTATATAATAATGAGGTAATTTGCAAATTGACCCTCATGCCTTCATGTCACAAGATGGCCACCCCATGTCATCACAAGATGGCTGCCCCCATGCCATCACAAGATGGCCGCTCCCACATTGTCACAAGTTGGCCACCACCACATTGTCAAAAGGTGGCCAGCAGGGGAGGGCAGTTGGGGGGGACCAGGCCTGCAGGAGAGCAGTTAAGTGTCAATCAGGCTGGCAGTGGTGCAATTAGGTGGTGATCGGGCAGGCAGTCAGGCAAGTGTTTAGGAGCCAGCAGTCCCGGATTGCAAGTGTTATGTCCAACTGCTGATTGGACATCCCCCGAGGGGTCCCGGATTGGAGGGGTGCAGGCCGGGCTGAGGGACACCCTCCTCCAGGGCAGGAATTCCATGCACCGGGCCTCTAGTCATAATATATATCACTCCTGCCTAACATCACCATTCTGCCCCTTTACCTGGAAAATGTCTTTGTGGTCTGCATGCTTATTGTAAAACTAATCCACATTTTTTATTTTTTATTAAACTTTAAAAAATGATTATAGATAGATAAACATTGATTTGTTGTTCCACTTATTTATGAATTCATTGAGTGAATCTGGTATGTGCCCTAAGCTGGCATCAAATCCACAACCTTGGCATACCAGGGACAATGCTTTCAGCAACTGAGAAACCCAGCCAAAGCTTAACCTACATTTTTAAAATTCTAATATGCATAATGGACCTAAAATAGCTGGCATATACTAAACTCCAATAAAAAGAATAAACAAGGGTAATATAAGTTCCTAATGTGATCTGGCATGTGGTAAGCAATAAATAAAGTAATGTAAAGAATAGAAATGACAATGATACTAACAAGCTCTTAAAGGGCAAGGACTATCTCTAAAATGTTTCAATTCTGCAACATCAGAATAGCACTTAGTACCTGGAAGACACCTGAAAGTTAAATGGAAGACCATTCAGCTGAAAAATGAATAACTGAATTTTGACATTTTCTTTGATAATTAGTTTAAAGAAAGAAGCAGAGAAATAAACCAGGGACAGCTCTCTCATGTGATTAGTACACTCAAGGTCAAAATGCTATTTTATCTTTGTGTTCCCTATAACTTGCAAAACCAACCAACACAAGTCCTCTGATAATTGTGTCCTAACCCCAAGGTGTCTTCACACAATTCAGACTGCATAAAGAACGAGGTGACATACCTGGCATTTTAGTCTTGAGAAACATTTTTACACTTTTATTAAAATTTGTTGAGTCCCAGGTTGGACTTTTTGAATATTTATTATCATTATCATTACCAATGACAACAGAGCATCTTGTTTTAAAGAAATCCCAGTGTCCTGACAATTATCCAACTAATGAAGTGAATATATCTCATTCTGTTTTGACTTCTTAGGAATGAAGTTGATAATGGTAAGACCATGTGGGTATAATATGAAAAATTTCTATGCTTCTCAACAGCATTGCCTCTCTGACCTCAGTACTCTGGGTAGATGTCTTTAAAAAACAATCTCA
>NW_005875070.1:0-13344 GCF_000147115.1 Myotis lucifugus
CCAGCTCCCCCATTAGAGGCCTGGGAGTCTGCATGTGCCGATACGGGCAGCGCCTTTCCCTGGCCGCCTCCTCCTCCGGCACTGGCACTGCCAATTCTGCACTCCCTCTGCCTGGGAGCTCTGGCTTCCACTCTTCATCTGCGCCTCCCCCTCACACGGGGCCCCAAGACCGCGAGCCCCTGGAGTTTGGCTGTGCCCACAAGGAGAGCGACGCTGCACAAGTTTCGCAGTTGAGTATGACGAGTCAACTCAGTTCTGTGCTCAGATGAGATATAGGCTGGGGGCTTCTCAAATATGACAGAGGCCAATGCTTTCATTAAACTTTTTCTTCCAAAAGCCGGAAGGGACTCTGTATTCAGAGCACTCATTCTGATTTACATTCCTAAGAAAATTGTGTATATGGGAGTATCTTAAAAACAAACATGTCCCAGCCCCCCTGAGCCCACACTGGTCCCTGGATCCTCCTATGTTTAGCACTTAGATCTACAGAGAGAGGAGACCACCGTATTGAAATATTCCCAGCATGTGATTTATTTAAAAGACTTGACTCTCATACTAGCTGGTTTGGCTCAGTAGAGTGTTGGCCTGCGGACTCAGGGGTGCCGGGCTCGATTCTGGTCAAGGGCACATGCCCAGGTTGCAGGCCTGGTCCCCAGTTGGGGGCATGCAGGAGGCACCCGATCGAGGACTCTCTCTCATCATTGATGTTTCTCTCTCTCCCTCTCCCTTTCTCTCTGAAATCAATAAAAATATATCTAATAAATAAATAAATAAATAATAAAAGACTCGACTCTCATTTTCATGGCTTTGGGGAATGTGGAAGAATGAATAATGCACCTTCCTCAAAGATGTCCACATCCTAAATCCCTGGAAACTGTGAACATTACCTTACATGGAAAAGGGGACTTCGCGAATGTGATTACGGATCCTGAGAGGGGAGATTACCCAAGGGGGCCAAATGCAATCACAAGGTTCCTGTAAGAGGGAGGCGGGAGGTCAGAGTAGTAGGAGACGACAAAAACAAGAGGTTGGAACGACGAGAGGAAGGAGCCCCACCCAAAGAAGGCAGCGGCTCCTATAAGCTGTTCGGTTTGTGTTTTCAAGGCAAGGAAGTGGAAGCCTTCAGAAAGAACGAAGCCCTGCAACATCAGGACTGTAAGACAATACATGGTCGTGTGTGTTAAGCAAGTAAACCTGTGGCTTTGTTGCTATGACAACAAGAAACTAATACAAGGAGGGAACAAAAGTCATTCTCTTGGCTTGGTCTGCCCTCTTCACCAAGAAGTCAGCCACTGTTCCTACTGATGAGATGCACTTCTAAGTTTGCAGCAGCAGGTGGACCAAGAACTCGGCAAACCCAATTGGACAGTATATTCACTGCATTGTTTTGTGGAAAAAGTTTGTGAATTGGCTCATTTTTGTTTAGCCAAAACTATGGAGGGACACTATATCATCCTATCTAATAAAAGAGTAATATGTAAATTAACCATCACTCCACAACAAAGATGGTGGCGCCCATAGTGGCCAGGGTGGGGCACTGGCAGCGGCGCCCTGGCAACACAAGCCCCGGCCGCACGGAGGGAGGGGAAGTGAGGAGAGGGGCCTCGGGCCGGAGACCAGGGCGAGGGATGCTGGCGCCGTTGCAGGCCAGACTGAGGGACGACACGCTCCCCCCCTCCCCCTGCACGAATTTCGTGCACCGGGCCTCTAGTTCAAATTATATTAGAGAACGTTCATTGGACTGGGAGTCACACACCTGGTCTTAGTGTTAGTGTTAACAGAGGGCCAAGGCCCCTCATTCCATTTACAGAGCCTAATTCCCTCTTTAGAAAATAAGGAAGGAGCCAGTGTGATATCGAGGTTCCATTAGCTCTGATATTTTATAATTATGTCCAAAATGTGGCAAATGAATGTTATTTATTCCAAACCTATTAAAACTCTTCATGGAAAACCATCTCTATACACTTTCAATAAAAATGCATAATAATAAACCATGACTATTATTTATAAATCAATCCTCAAAAGCTAAAAATTAGATATTAGAGTAAGTCAGTACAGAAAAACAGTAATGATAGCAAAAAACCAGTACGGCTCTTACCATGTGCCAGGTACTATTCTAAGTGCTCTAACAGGTGTCTAACCAAAGTCCCATTAACAACTCCATTTCACAGACGATGAGACTGAGGCTCAGAAAGGTGAGGTAACTCCCCCAAGGCCAGCTGGCTCCACAGTCTACGCTAGTACCCACTATGCAAGATTGCTTTTCTGTAATCGAAATGACAAAAAAGGAAAATAAGACTATTAAGTTGAATGTGTAAATGCAAAAAACAAAACAAAAAAACCCAGAAACACCTCACAACAAAAAGCAAAATTTGTTTTCAAAAGATGTAATGAGAAACAGATAAGGATAAGAAAGGTAAGGGGGAGGGCTTCATATACGAAGTCGAATCTCTCCCACCACCAGAGAGCTATGAAGGGCTCAACGACAAGGAAAGAGAAGAGGTGGGAACTGCCATGGCACCAAGACATCCTGCCTTGGAAATAAATCTGCTTCATCAAAACCTTATTTTGCAAAAGTGATTTCAGCATTTGTGCACAGCGGGTCTATCAAGCCGTGACAACCTTTTGCTTTGGTGACATCTTTCCTCATTAGTTCACTGGCAGCTGCCAGTCGCCGAGCAAGCCCGTCCCCGCTGCCGCTGCAGGAGACGCAGAGCAGGACCAGAGATGCAACACGAACGCCGTCACATAAATGACAACCGCCAGCAAGCGCGTTTCGGCTCAGTTTTCTGGCGGAGGAAATAAATTCTAGTGGGGAACATCTCCACATGCAGCTTTTACATATCAAATTTCTGAAAAACCTGAAGTCACACTGGACATCGATTCAAGCTATAAAGGGACTGGTTAAGTGCTCACTTAAATACGGACGTAAAAGATGAAGCTGGCAGAAATAACCACAGAGGAAAACAAACGAGGGAACACGGTTAAAACAGAGGAGCACGAACAGGCATGTCCAGTTATAACCAGAGATTCTCAACACTGGCCTCTCAGTGATAGAAACACACACACAAAATCAATATATAGAAAATCCGATTAAAAAATCTGAACAGCACTCCCTCCCAATCACCTTGAGGCCAACGATTTTCAGATTATTACATCCACAGCCGCAGAATATACATTCTTCCCGAATACACACGAAACCTTCAAGATAGACCACATGCCAGGCCAAAATATTAAGTCTCGATAGATTGCAAAAAACGGAAATCTTATAGAATGTGTTCTTTCAACACAACTGGAAAAAGGTTAGAAATCAATAAATATAAAGTATTTAGAAAATCCCCAAACGTATGTGTATTAAACAATAAACTTCTAAAACACCCATGGGTTAAAGAAGAAATCACAGGAAATTTTTAAAAATATGTCAAAACGATGATAAAAATATAACAGTGCTTAGAAAGAGCTCTGTAGCTATAAATGCTAGAAAAGAAGTAAGCTTTCAAATCAATTCTATAAATTCCCATCTTAAGAACGTGGGGGGGGGGGGGACACCAATTAAGCCAAAATAAATAGAAGGAATTAATAAAGAGAAAAGTAAATATCAATGGAACAGAAAATAGACAAATATTCGAATTTCTCCTATTCACTGTACTTTTAACAGACTTTTACCAGGCGCAGCAGACTATGTACTGTATGACCCCATTTAGGTGAAATGTCCAGAAAAGACAAATCTACAGAGAGCACACGCTGAAATGGGAAATCTGGCCCAGCAAAAATCTGACCTAAATCTTGCGAGTCTGTATTACTTTCTGTCTTATGAAATTTGGTGACAAATATCAGGCTCAATTAAAATGGGCTCTGTTACATGCCTTTCCCTGGGCGAGCTTCATTCATTCACCCTGTCATTTCTTGCCACTACTGCTATTGAGCCAGGAACTCAAGTCTCATAGGTAGAAGGTAATAGAACATTGGGTTTCAAAGTTGTTTTTATTGTGAACAGCCAACCACTCTCAAGACAGAAAATGGAGAGAAAGAATGGTTTCCTATAGACCCAGGTGTCAGACCAGGGTGCATTTTACCTCCTTACTTGTTTAACATGTACACAGGGCATGGTATATGAAAAAGTGGACCAGACTTAGGAAGGAGTAAAAATTGGTGGAAGAAGTAGAACTTAAGATATGCTGATGACACCATCTTAGTGGCAGAAAGTAGCAATGATCTGAAATGACGTGTGACAAAGGTGAAAGAAGAGAGAGCCTAAGCAGAACTGCATTTAATAGAAAAAAATCACTATTACAGAAAAAAATAGGCAATTTTAACAAAGGCAATGAAGACAACGGAATTGTTAAAGACGTTGCTTATGTAGGTTCAGTTGTCAATTTAAATGGAGCCAAGAAGCCAGGAGAAGGCTGAGACTCACAGGGCACTGATGGAAGAATTAGGAAAGATCAAGAGCAAAGGTGTGTGGTTGGAGACCAAGGCTAAGATCATCCACACCCTCATGCTCCTCATTACTAGGCACGGGTGTGAACGTTGACCAGTGATGAGGGCTGATGGGAAAAAATGGTGTCTCATCTGAAAGACGGTGAGGGAGGGGAGCTCCACAGACACCCTGGACACCAGAAAGATGAACACATGGGTCCCAGAGCAAATTAAACCAGGAACATTGCTGGAGGCAAAGATGACAAAACTGAAGCTGTCCTGCTTTGGGCACGTCGTGAGAAGGCAGGGTCCTCAGGAAAAGACGGCGATGCTGGGACCAACAGGAGGCAGCAGGAAAAGAGGAAGACCAAGTATGAGACGGATCGGCTCCATCGAAGCAGCAGAGCAGGAGTTTACAGTAGCTGAGCGGGGCTGCTGAGGACTGGGCGTTGTGGACATCGCCGATTCCCACGGACACCAGGAGCGGAGCTGACTCAACAGCACGCAACACACACGCCTACTTATTTTAATTGCACCGGTCATACACCGATTAGAGCAGCGGTTCTCAACCTGTGGGTCGCGACCCCTTTGGCGGTCGAACGACCCTTTCACAGGGGTCGCCTAAGACCATCCTGCATATCAGATATTTACATTACGATTCATAACAGTAGCAACATTACAGTTATGAAGTAGCAACGAAAATAATTTTATGGTTGGGTCACAATATGAGGAACTGTATTTAAAAGGCCAGAAGGTTGAGAACCACTAGAATAGAGAGACTCCATCAAGTGGGTGCGCCATGCGCTGCTACAGGGAGCACGAAGGCAAATAAAGGTGAGGTCAAAACTTAGTTGTTAACCAATCAAATCTGTGTAAACCTTCCAGGGATCATTTGTAAAATAACTGTGACATCAGCTCTTCTTCCACTACAGGCACACCGTGACCTGAAGCTGACCCAGGAAACTGACAAGAGGGCGTTGGTTTTGGAGTCTCCACCCTCCCCCCTTCCTCCAGACCTCCCGACTGACGGTAAGGAATCAGATTGGAAGGAGCTCGAAAGGTCCTTTCCACTCTAAAACTCCGGAAAATGCCTGCTAAGGTCACAGGATTCCTTTTTTAAAATTGTCTACTTAGGTTGAAAAATATAAAAAACACCGAGTTTGGCTGAAAAATTAACCTAACTACTAACATCTCTTTTTCACATTATATTTAACGTAAAATATAACATATGCAATTAGTATATGTGCTTTATAAATCCTGTGGTGTTTTTTAAAGAAAGAAGCAGCCTGATGGTTAAGAGCTGGCATTTGAATGCTCTACATCGCCAATGCCATGAAACAGCACTCTCTTCTCCTCCAAACATCTGGGTCTTCCTCGCGATGGAGATGCATTTCAAACGTAAGCAAGGGCTCTGCAGAGGGCAGCTGGGGCGGGGAAATACGGACTTCCAGAACCTCCACACTCACAACGAGTCGTCTGAATCCGTGCTCTGATTGCAGCCACAGGAAAGGCCATGCTGGCTGAGTCCAAATAGCCGAAAACACAGCAAACAAGACGGAACAGGACAGGTAGAGAGATGTTTTTGTAGTAGAAAGGTATTTTTAAATCTTTTCTTTTGGGCCATTAGATTTTGAATTAAACTGGGAAGTGCAATGGGGCAGGAAGAGAATGCTCGCCCCCCTTAAAACCGGTACGACTCTCCCTTTCTCCCTCCCCATCTCTGCGGAAATGTCATCTTAAAAGAGGCCTTCCGTACCCAGCCTGTGCACACACCTCGTCTCCCAGGTCTGACCCCCCCTGGCTGTCCCTGTCACATACATGACCTGACACACATTGGACACAGACCATTTATACTTCCTCATCCAGAGTGAATTAGTTCTCAACAAATAGTGAATATGGGAATTGCCAAGTGGATGGGAATAAGAGCCATTTCCCTTATTTTGGACTACGGCTGCCTCCGTTCCTCAGACGGATGTATGCAAATATAGATGTGTAGAGCATAACTGTGAATTTCATTTTCCATCAATGTCTGATTACCTGCTGATTAAATCTGACAGGCTGCAAAGGGAGAAAAATCATTATTAAATCCCATCCTATCATCTCTAACAACCTAAATGCAACCAATGATCTGTTTTATTACACATAATAGCTTTTAGACAGAAAAAAATATATAGCCACAATCTCACTGTAAAAATAAAAAAAGCATTCAATGAACTCTGCTCCATAGTTATACTTTTATGTAAAACGTAAACTGAAACTATATTTAGAAATAGCATTTCATTTTATTTTTTAATATATTTTTATTGATTTTATACAGAGAGGAAGGGAGAGAGAGGGATAGAGAGTTAGAAACATCGATGAGAAACATCAATCAGCTGCCTCCTGCACACCTCCTACTGGGGATGTGCCCGCAACCGAGGTACATGCCCTTGACCGGAATTGAGCCTGGGACCTTTCAGTCCGCAGGCCGACGCTCTATCCACTGAGCCAAACTGGTTAGGGCAATAGCATTTCATTTTAAAAAGATCATTTTGAATCTTACCATGAGTTGTAATATAAAATTCACTGAGTTGTTGCATTCTATCATAGATGTGTGCATGGGTATATATACATATAGTTTTATGTATACACACATATACATGTATGTAATTTTTGCATGCACACACACCCATACACACACACATTGTCCATTAAAGAGAAGGAAATGAGCTTTCCTCAAAGGCATCTATGTGCCACGTTAATTCTCAATGTAACTAAACAATGATGACATTATACCCATTTTACAGATGAGGGAGTAGTTCACACAGGCGCCCTGTCTGAGTGTACAAGGTCTCACCGTTACCATGCGGTAGTGTCAAGTGGCAAACCAATCTGACTTACTCAATCTAGGGCACACAGACACCGAATGTTTACATACGATCTGCATGTATCATCGATGTGAGACATTTTAGAAACACTTCTTACTGATATGTAGTAGACACATAAAAAGGTACAGATATCAGTGCACACCTAAATGAACTTTCCCAAACTGAGCACACCCACAGAGCCAGCCTGCAGCTTGAGAGAAAGGTGCCAGCACCCAGACTCCTCACACACTCAGCACTCCCTCACACACATCCCCTCCCCAAAGCCATTACTGCTCGGATTTCGCGCATCAAGGATTAGCGGCCGGTTTTGCAGCTTGTATAACTGGAATCACAGGTATGCTCCTGAGACCCACCCATGCGAACGGTAGTTGTGGTTGTAGAACCACAGCAGTTATTCTCGCGGCTCTGTAGCCTTCGCTGTGTGACGGCACCGCAGCACGGACTAGAAGGAATTGTATATTCTGAGAGGCTGGGTCTCAGTGCAGCCATTCCAAAACGGACTCGACTCACGGTAATTCCAGACTCTGTTTCTATCAAGAAATAGGCGAGTAATTACTTTTTCTGTGAGACACTAAAGAAAAGATGTGCTACAGGAGATATATTCTGGACAGCACATCATTTACTAGAAACGTTTTTATTAGAACCCACGTAAGTGAAAGCACTAATGGAATACATGCTTTGATCTGAAATTTTAAAATAATTACTCTCGGGGTAAGGTTTCAAAGATAACCCCACTGCTCTTGGAGGACTCTTTTTCAAGTGTGCAAACTTCTCTGGGCTTTCACAGCAAGATGCACATTTAAGTGCATCCGACACCTAAGTGATCTCTTGACATTTGACTGAAGGTCAAAGCACTGGACCTCGGGACAGAGCGGACACTTCGCCGGGGAAGGCGGACGATTAGCTCTGCTCTGTGGTCTGGAGATGAGTGATTAAACTCCTCTATAAAGTTTTATTACTCTTCTAATCCCATCCAGAGCTGTCCTCACTTTACACTCCCACTGCTTGCTGAATATGGCAGCGACGTGCCACAGTAATTGCTGTTCGGCGTTAGATTTCTTTTCCTCTAAAGCCAAGGATATAAAAGAGAAGGCATCAGAGATATGATACAGCCGCTGATTGTACCATTTAAAGGAAAAAAGAAAGAGCCAGATGTTAGCTGTGCCTCTTTGTGAGGGAATAACCTGCGTGAGTCCTCATTTCCACCCCGAGTTCTGAGTGTCCGCGGCCCAGACAGAAGGGAATGAAAGTAAATGTACGTTTCAGCACTTTGGGAAAGCACTTACAGAGAAAACAATTTACATCTTAATAGCTTTCTTTCATTTCATTAACTCCTCCTCTGCGTTTCATCCTGGAGGCGGCAGGAATGTTTGCAAACACGCGAGTCTAAGAAAGAACCACAGACGATCCAGAGCGGTTAAGGGGCCCCGGAGGCCACAGGCCAGGCTCCCACCAGCACTGGAATCGCTTCTCTGTGGGGTCTCCCTTCAAGGCTCCTGTCACCCACAGTGGGGAGCACTCCCTCCTGCCTCCCTCCGTCCAGAGGTTGACCTCTCAACACTTCAAATCTTTGGGAAGATCTTATCTTGAACAGGAAGTGGATGCCCTGGCACTCTCACCAGGACAAGGCCTGCATTTTGGAGCAACTCGCACCATGAACCGTCTCCCATTCCGCAGGAGAGAAGGACACGCGTGTGAAGACGGTGCCGGGAGCTCCGAATGGTCTCCCCCACCCTTCAGGAGGAACATTTCCACCGGCCTCACCGGCGTGGCTGCTTAAAGCTAAGCAGCCTCTAGTGTGATCTGCAATGTTTCTTAACGTGTCACCCAGAAGGAAACCCGGCGGAATCCTCACACGGAGAAGACCTCTGCCACCGCACAGCTGGGACGTCAGTGTCCCCTCCTGAAACGCAGGGTGGGAGGCAACTTGAACTTGAGGCTCAGCCAGGCCCAAACTCCCTGCATCCTAACGAGACCATGAGCCTCGTTCTCACCCATGGCGTGTGGGCAACGGGGACGTGGGTCATTTCCAGGGTCGTGGGTAAAATATACATAAAACTGACCATTTTAACTGTCTTTAGGTATACAGTTCAGTGGCATTAACTACCTTCATAATGTTGCATAAACCACTGCCATCATCCTCAACAGAATCTCTGTGCCCATTAAACAGTATCTCCCCACTAGCCCCGCTCCCAGGCCTCAGTAACCATGATTCTATTTTCTGTCTCTACGAATTTGTCTATTCTAGGTACTTTAATAAGTGAAGTCATACAATAGTTGTCCTTTTTGTGTCTGGCTTCTTTCATTTAGCAAAATGTTTTCAAAGTTCATCCATGTTGTTGCATAAAGCAGGTTATTCCTTTTTATGGCTAATATTCCATTGTACGTATATACCACATTTCATTATCCATTCATCTGTTGATGGACACATGGGTGGTTTCCACCTTTTGACAACTGCGAATAATGCTGCAATGAGTTTGTAAATATCTGTTTTAGTCCCTGTTTTCAATTCTTTTGGGCATATACTGAGAAAGGGAATTGCTGAATGATATGGTAATTCTGTGTTTAACTTTTTGAAGAATCACCATATTGGATTCCATGACCTCTACACCATTTTACATTCCCACCAGCAATGCATGAGAGTTCCCATTTCTCCAGAGCCTCACCATCACTTGTTATTTTCCTTTAAAATAAAAAATCATCCTAAGGTGTGAAGTGGTATCTCATTATGGTTTTAAAGTGCATTTAATGACAAATAATGTTGTACATCTTTTCATGGGGTTAATGGCTATTCATACGTCCTTTGAAAAGAAACGTCTATTTAAGTCCTTTGTCCATCCTATATAATAAAAGCCTAATATGCTAAGTATCTGGTCATCTGTTCAACCAATCAAAGAGTAATATGCTAATGATATGCTAAGGCCGCTCAACCACTCGCTATGATGTGCACTGACCACCAGAGGGCAGATGCTCCGACAGTAGGTTAGCTTGCTGCTGGGGTCAGGCAGATCAGGACTGAGTGAGATGGGCCAGACATGCCCTGGAGCCCTTCCACGATCCCTCCCTGGCTGGCCAACCTCCCGTGTCCCTTCCCAGCCTTGATCGTGCACCGGTGGGGTCCCTTGGCTTGTCCTGAGCCCTCTCACAATCCGGGACCCCTTGGGGGATGTCAGAGAGCCGGTTTCAGCCCGATTCTGCTCAATGCAGGAGCTGCCCCCTGGTGGTCAGTGCGTTCCCACAGGGGGAGTGCTGCTCAGCCAGAAGCCAGGCTCACAACTGGCAAGCACAGCAGCAGTGGCGGAAGCCTCTCCCGCCTCCGCGGCAGCGCTAAGGATGTCCGACTGATGGCTTAGGCCTGCTCCCTGTGGGCTCCCAGACTGCGAGAGGGCACAGGCCAGGCTGAGGGACCCCCCCCCCCACCCTGAGTGCACGAATTTTGTGCACTGGGCCTCTAGTCTATATATATAAAAGCCAAGCAACCAGAATGACCAGAACAGCGGGTCGCTATGACGTGCACTGCGGCCAGCCAACCGGCCCGATGGGGGTGGGGTCAGCTGGCCAACCTTCCAAAGCCCCTCCCCCCGGCTGGCTGGCCCCAATTGGGGTGGGCCGGCCAGATCCCACCTGTGCACAAATTCATGCACCGGGCCTCTAGTTTTATAATAAGGATTTTTGTTATTGTTGTTGACTTGTAGTTCTTTTTTTTTTTTTAAATATATTTTATTGATTTTTTACAGAGAGGAAGGGAGAGAGATAGAGAGTTAGAAACATCGATGAGAGAGAAACATCGATCAGCTGCCTCCTGCACACCTCCCACTGGGGATGTGCCTGCAACCCAGGTACCCTTGACCAGAATCGAACCTGGGACCTTTCAGTCTGCAGGCCGACGCTCTATCCACTGAGCCAAACGGGTTTCAGCTGACTTGTAGTTCTTTATGTATTCTGGAAATTAGTCCCTAATCAGATAAATGATTTGCAAATACTTTCCCTTCTAGCTGGGGTTCTTAGGAAGCAGATGTCCCTTCTCCACGGTGTTACCCTTTTGCATTTCAATATCCAGGGAAATGATGAAGCTATGAAATGGGAGGAGATGCCAGCAAAGCTGCCCACTGGCCAGAAATGCCCCAGATTCTATTATACAACTGATAAACTTTTTTGTGTTAATCCACTGAAATTTTGACTCTTTTTTTTTCCATAAACCGAACATAGTCCTCTAACTGTTCATTTTTCTGACTGTGATCTGCAGGTTCATGACTTCCATCTCCCAGGTCTCATTCCCGTTAGTGCCTCTTAAGTAGGGCTGCAGGCCTTCCCTGACTAGACCTTCCTTTTCTTCATTACCACAAACTGGCAGCATATTCATTTTGTTAGAGAGACTTAACTTGCCTATAGTTCTGATATCCTTCCATTCCTCTTTATGTAACTGAGATCTTTACCATCCTTAGATCTTAGGCACCCTTGTTTCTTTGTAACTTCTTAAGAACAATGGTTCTGAGTATCAACTTCCAGTAATCAGATGAATAGGTCTGAGGACCTAGTGTACAGCACGGTGATTACAGTTATTAATACTGTATTATACACTTGGAAGTTGCTAGGAGAGTAGTACTTAAATGTCCTTACCACAAAAAAGAAATCGTAATTATATGATGTGATATAAATCTGTAATAAATAAGTGCATCAAATCAGCACATTGTATACCACAAATTTACAAAAAGCCATGCCAATTATATCTCAATAAAATTGGGAAGAAAGAATCTACAAATAAATAATCTTTTCAAATGGCTCTGAGATCAAACTTGCAGATATTTTAGTAATCTGCATTTCTAGTATAACCTCTTTGGGGTGATACAGTTTAACTCATTTAAAGTGGCTGATACCACCCAGCTGGTGTGGCTCAGTGGTTGAGTGTCAACCCATCAACCAAGAGGTCGCTGGTTCAATTCCCAGTCAGGGCACATGCCTATGGGCACGATCCTCAGTAGGAGGCGTGCAGGAGGCAGCTGATCAATGTTTCTATCTCTCCCTTTTTCTCTCTCTAAAAATCAATGGAAAACAATCATTTTAAGTGGCTGATAGTATCGCAATAATTTATCTTCAGTTTCATTTCTCTCCCTCTAATGATCTGCTTACATGGTCCCATGGGAGGACCACTTGGCTATTTTTAGTGCTTATTTTTAAACACTTATGCTAATTTTATTAATTATACATGACAAATTTACATATATTATCATTTAATCCTCAAGACAAACATACAAAATAGGTATCATTATCCCAGAGAGATTAAGACCCAAAAGTATCTCATCAAATTGCAGACTGAGGATTCAGACACAGCTATTTCCATTACATACCACGTTCCTGTTCATTCACATGCTAGCTTCTCCAATTCTCCCCTAAATAATGAACTTTTCACTTCTTTTCTGGAGCACGGCTTCAAAGGGCCTTCGGTAGCTCCTGGAAACATTTTTAGGAGGCACAGCTCATTGTGTGCTGTTCCTTGACGCTATTATAATTTCACACCTTCTGTTGCAGGTCCCTCCTTGCTATTTTTAACATGTTTTTAATCTGACCTAGCCCAGAAGCTTGTTAAACGTCTCCCTCTTTTCCTATATTGAAAAATCCTTTCTGAAGGGTGATAATATGGCTTTGATGCTTCAGAGAATTGCAGACATTAAGAGGCCTCCCCGAGCCCTGGTGAGGAGACACGTGGGCAGGGGAGCGGCGACACACGGGCCATTCCATCTCAGTGAAAACATTAAAGGAAGACAAGGGGACATTTCTATCTGCCTAACACACAGTTCTCCATATTTCAAAATTAAGGTCGGACAAAATGAAAGCTTGAAGCAAAAAATAAGACCACTGCTTATAAGGTTTCAGCTCCGGAAAATCACTCCACCACATCCAAGCTGACAATTTTGTGCCCCAGGGACAGGACTGCCCCTCTAAGACCAGCCAGCCGGGCTCCAGACGTGAGCAACGGGGTGCGAGCTGATAAAAAGTCACTCAGTGGCTCAAATGCTGCTCATTTTGGTGGCCTTAGAACAGTGGTTCTCAACCTTGG
>NW_005875071.1:0-13340 GCF_000147115.1 Myotis lucifugus
GTTCTTTTATTCATTTACTAGGTTTTTATGAATTTTGGTTAATAAATAAGCCTACAATTATATTTGGATCTGAGCTAATGTAACTGCATAGAAACTCCATTTCTTTAACATGACAATTACTCCTTTCTATCCATTCACTCCCTTCCTTAATCATTAAGCCCTTAGGACATCAGATTCTGGTCAGCATCAAACTATCTTAAGAACAAATCACTAGGGCTCTGGGTCACAGAAACAAGAATTTTGCTCAAACTAAAGATAACATTTTGACCTCATTTGTGTTTCAGCCCTAGGCCCATGAAAGCAAAACAACCCTATCAACTACACCCTCATGAAACTAGAAACAACAATACCATGGCTGACATCAGGACCTGACAGGATGATCAACTACTCCCTACCTAGGCCCCAACCAATCAATAGAGCCCATGACCCCAAATCCCTTAATCACCATATTATTCCCCCCGACCCCCATATAATCTGTCCCCATGTGGACCATCAGGGAGCCAGGTTTTAGCTCACTCGTTTACCTGTGCCTCCAGGTTTGATACTATTTCCTTAAATAAACCTCTACTTTCTTTGCTGCAAACCCCTATTTGCATTTTATTGGGCTTTGATGCTCACAGGTAAATGAACCCCTTTAATCCAGTAACACTAATGGTTTTTCTAGTCTAGTGATATATTTATAGGCAAAGCCAGGAATGATGTTGAGTAGAACAACTCTTCTTTAGAAAATATTGGCAGATGGTAAGTTTTTCTGAATTTTCCTATAATTGCAGATATGCTTTTCTACATGTGCCATACAAACCTTTCCTAGGTTGCTCCAAATCTAAAATCCCAAATGAGAAAGAGTTATAGCAGAACAGCTAAGTGCCCAAACACATCCAGAAATCGGCATTGTAAAATAGCTTACGTTTCTTATAGCATTTTGTGACTTACAAAATGGTGAGCACAGTTGCAATCTGTCATTAGCTCCCTCTGAACACATCAGATTTATAATTGCTGGCTTTTTCTTGGTGGGGATATTTTCCTCTAAAGTTCCTCCTTCCTGGAAACTCCTGAAAAAAGCCCCCTTGACTACCTTACTGATTCTTCCCCTTTAGCAGTTGCATAAAACTGATTAGCTTAACCAACCCCAAACTTCTTTGTGTTGAACTAGCTTTCTTCTCTCTATGTAGTCCATTTGGGGAGGATCCCTTTTAAAATGACCCCAGGCAGTTTCCATTTAGAAATGACTAAACCCATGGGAATGCTCACACTTCCCTACTACATTATCTGTGCTCTGTTGCTTCAAGCCCAAACTCTAGGAGAAACATATCAAACCCTCCAAATGGTCCCCTTGAAAGTCTTATCACTTGCACTGGTTAAGAAAATGCTACGTGTTCTAGACAGTGGTATGTGGGTGAAAATATTTGCCTTTTCCAGTCCTAGCCCTTAAACCATCCCCTGCACTCTTTCATATTCTCTCTTCCCTTTCCTCACTCAATACATGGCCACTTGTTATGGGAGACAGAACTAACTGCATGACAGAAGAAGCCTGCTTCCTGAGTCATTACTTGGAGAATAATCACCCAGAATAACCAGTCCATTATGAACATGCACATTGAAATCTGTACAAATAAGAAAATAAATGTTTAGTGTTAGAGCAATTAATCTACCCAAAGTAATATAGACCTATACCTAAAGAGGAGTGACACAATAAGAAAAACCTAAAATACATAGCTTTGACTTATTACGCAGGCTGCAGGCTGGCAAAACAACTAATATTGTAGACATACA
This sequence comes from Myotis lucifugus, assembly GCF_000147115.1. Taxonomy (NCBI): domain Eukaryota; kingdom Metazoa; phylum Chordata; class Mammalia; order Chiroptera; family Vespertilionidae; genus Myotis; species Myotis lucifugus. The sequence continues at coordinate 1,774 of NW_005875071.1, forward strand.
TACATATGATTATTTAAGTTATTAAATGATAACAAATGTTGCTTAAAATGTTGTTTACTATACCTTCAAAGGCATAATATGTGCCTCCTGAACTTGTAGTTCTAAGTCAAGCGGATGAACAAAATAAAATTATAACTATAACTGTAACTTATTATTAGTATTGGTTGTATACAGCAAATACTTCATAGAAAACATAACTCCTCTGAAAGAAATAGATTTTTTAAGAGGAGAAAGGAAATAGAAGCAAGAGCTTTAAATCCTTGCATGATTAAAAAAAAATATGAGTAATTCTAAGCCTCATACCATGAGATGAAATTTTAGAAAGCTTTAAGTGAAAATTCTGTGAGGTTTTTTGGTAGAACAGAGTAATTCAGTCTATTGGTAAAACTCAGGTTAGCAGTGTGCTCTTCCTACTCATTATTTTAGACAGCCCCAAGGCAGTTACCATTTAGTTGAGAGAAAGAGACATGAGGGAAAGGCAACAAAGAAATCAAGTAGATTTGAGAAGTATGTCTTTGAAAGAACTATGGATGTGGTTATTATCATGTGTAACTGGCTATACATAAAGATATCACAGCTAGCCATGCTTTTGAGGATATTACATTGTCAAAGATACCACTTGCCTACTAGATATAATAAGCTTTTGATTGTAGGTTGGGAAGCACAAGAGACTTGGTTGGAAAGTTGTAAGGAGGACATTCTGTGAAAAGGGAAGTGTGTGGAAGGCTGCCTGCACTGTTTATCAGAATTCTGACTTAGGGGAGTGTCTAAGGCAGTGCCCCTGATTATGCCTTGACCTTTCCAAACAAGTCTGTGCATGTGTAGACCCCACGGTGTTTGCTGGAATCCTTAATCTTAATATTTGGGTGCCCTTGCTTAAAGGACACTACAAACACATGTGTATTCCCAAGATTATTTCCCCTACTGATTGTATCTTAAAGATAAACTTTATCTCAAACTACTGTTACAATAAAAGGCTAATGAGGCAGGCAATGGAGGCTGCCTGGTTGCTATAGCCGGGCCGTCCCTTAGCCTCTCTTTCACAGTGAAACTGTGTCAGAGTAATCTGTTCATCCATTGTTCAGGGTCTGCTGGTCAGCCCTGACAATTTTATAAACTGTAAACAACCTCAAGCCTACAAGGTTTCTCTACTAGCAAGCAGGCAGCAAGAGTGGCACAATTCCTAGGAAGGGCAAACTTTCCAACCCTTAAGGAAAATAATTGACGGGCAAGAACCAACCAGAGGGTGGAATGGAGGACTGCAGAGAATGATGAACAAAACAATTTTTCCTAGATTATGTAGCAGGGTCTATTCAAAAGAATTTCTCAACTCGAAATTAGAGGACCTTCACAATACTTGACCAGTAGCATTTCAGCATTGCTAAGACTATTGATTATTATGTCTTATTCTTCACTTTCCAAATTAGTATGTTTATTGGGGTTATTATGTCCTTATTCCATCATTGTATAATGGAGATTGAGCACAATGTGGCCTATAAATTTAGTTCTGAGGTCACTCCTTAAAGGCCCACATTCAGACCTGAAGAAGAGGGCCACATGGCACCTAGGAATGAGGAACTTTATTCGGATGTGGGAAACTGATGGTGCATGAGGCTGTCTTCCTTGAAAAGTAAGTCAGTGTGGTCTATGGGGGAGGAACAGTAAAACAATTAGTAAACTTTGGGCAGACTTTGACTTGTTCAAGGCTATCTGTTTACCAAACTATTTCATATTACTTCTGAATAAGTAGAATAGAATAAATAAAATTGAGACAACTTCTAGAAACAAGAACAAAAAAAAACCAAAAAGAATATTAGTACATCAATAGAGAACACTGAGCATCTATCTATACATCAGAAATCACAGAGGATGAAAATATAGATAGTACCAACAAACAACTTCCTGGAACTAAACACATTGATTGCAGATTAAGATATCTCATTAGGAACCTGGAATAATGAATTGAAAAATAGTTCACACTATAATGAATCATCTCTGACATGCACCTACAATCTTGGGTGGTTTACACACACACACACACACACACACACACACACACACACAAACACACACTCGCCCCCAGTCTACTAACCTTGACTTCAATTTCCTTCTTTATAAGAATACTTATAATGCTCCTAACTAAAGTGCCCACCCCTAACATTCTCAAAAGGTGCTATACTTGATTAGAGCACAACTCCTCTGTTAAACAAAAGCGGCCCTGGCTCTTCCTTATACTTTTTCTACCTGCCTCGGTGGTCTTGACGCACTCTCTTTTTGTCTAATATTTCTGAATATTTGCAGCTCAAAATTTTTTAATCCTCAGTAATCTTTAAGAGATCTTTAGTATTCAAATCAACCTCTATTCACCTAATTTCTTAAGAGGTAACTGCAGAACCAGCTCAAAATGGTCCTATCCTGTTTAACAGGATACTGAGTTGCTTTTCAGAGACAAAAGACCAACACCACAAGTCATGCTGCCTAAGCACAAAGAACTTTGACCTTCAGCTGCACCCAGAACCATAAAGGACCAGGACATATTAGAACTTGGCACTGGAACCCTTTCAAAAGCAAAGGGTTCATTGTCCAGGAAGATTTTTTGTTGACACCCTTTACCCTGAAATGGCCAAGGTCCACCAGTTAAAATTTGCCAAGCCAGTGCTTCTGCATACCTGTTCCCCCTATGCCCTTAAAAACCCACTCTGAACTCCAGATTAGGGAGTCGAGTCTTTTGAGCTTTAGCTTCCCATTCTTCTCAATGGCATCATCCATAACAAAATAGCTAATCTTTCTCCACTGCAGTTCTCAGTGCTTAGTGTTTGGCTCTACTAACGCCAAAGGAACAAAGTCTTTCTGTTCTGTAGCAATTTCTCAAGTTCATAAATAACTGATTTCATATGGCTATTCACCAAACAAACTTTCAAAGTAGGTTGTTATTTCAAAGAATACATTTTTAAAAAAATATTGAACATTTTATTTTTTTAAATTTTATCTTTATTGTTGAAAATATTACAGATGTCCCTTGTTCTTTTCTTCCATTGACCCCCTCCACCCTGCACACACCCCTCCCAGGCCTTCACCAAACTATTGTATAGATTGCATGCCCCTACTTGAATGGCAGACTATGAGATAATGGTACTCTGGTCTAGCACATTTCTTTAAGGAACAAAGGGTATTTTGTATGTACCCACAGCAGCCAGACTTTAGCCCAGAATATATCTGATAAGGACAGAGCACATGAGATAAGATGGCTCTCATTCCTGTTTGAAGAGGGCACGTTGCTATGGCAAAGCAGAGACATGAGTCCAATAGGCTTGTTCCATGGCTGGGATTTGCAAGAAACAGTTCTAATATACCTTGCAGCTTCTTTTACTTAGAAGACAAGAAAGATTTCATGAGCCAAATTTTAGTTTGTGCCTGTTTCCTTTTGCCTTTTACATTCTTAAAAACAATGTACCTTTCTGCAGAGAACAGAACACACTGCTGCTGAAGCCCTGTTCCTCTCTCATACAGTGGAAGGCTATTGGAGGTGGCTTTTGGGGACACTATGTACAAAAGAACCAGCTTACAAATGACAAAGGGATAGAATGAAGATAAAAACTGAATAAAAGGAGAACCTTTTCAACCAAGAAATTCTGAGATAAAGATCACTGTTCTTCCAGAATTTTAATGAATTGGTTTCATCACTAATCCCTGGAAAATGTCAAATTTCACATTTATATGAAAATTATAGGACACATGCATGCTTGTTAGCAGCAGTTTATCACACCAAGACTGCTGTGTTATTGAGCTCCCTCCTCTACCTCTTTCTATTTTCTTCCCTATCTATTATCTATCTATCTATCTATCTATCATCTATCATCTGTCTATGCATACACACACACACACACACACACACACACACAGTCCTCCCATTGGTACTATCAGATCTTACTGTTTTATCAGACGCCTGACAGCTGACAACAGAGTTGAAAAATGTGACAAAGTTAGGTTTTGGAAGAAGTCCTTGGCTAAATTAACACAAATATGGACCAGCTAAGACCCAGGATGAGGTGCAGATGTGGACACAAGATTTAATATTTTATGTTTAAGTTGTACCCAGTGACTCTTTCACACAATCATTAAATAGGATATTGATATAAGTGAAACTCCCCATCACCTATTTTCAAATAGCCATTGGAGCCTTAAAAATACAAGTAGAAACAGTACCAGTAGCTGGATCCTGGGTCGAGATCAGCTACCAGTGAATGACCTCACTAACCTTCCTCATTCTTTCTGTTGAGATACCTCCTATGTTTTATTCTCTTTCCAAGTTTTTTATTTTTATACTAGAGCCCGGTGTGTAATCAGGCCGGGCCAGCCAGGGAAGAGGGGATGAGGGAGGTTGGCTGGCTGCCCCGCCCCCTAGTGGAACTCCCAGTTGGTAGAACTCCTGCCCCAGGGGACAATTTGCATATTAGCCTTTTATTATATAGAATCTTGTTCTTTTTACAATCTTTAAAACCTTCTTAATAAAAATTTTACAAGTGCAATAGGGATATTGTGAAGAGGCTGGATGTTCAAAATAAAGTTTTGAATTCTACTTCCATATGCCTAGGCATTTGCATTTTATACAGACAAAAACTAGCAGTAGTAATAGATACATATAAAAGCAGGGGATCATTCGTTAACATTTTGCCTTTTCATGGCCTTAAGCACCATGTTGCCAAGGCAGTCTCCATTGTATCATAATGACAAAATAAGTTATTACCACTGTTTCCTCTAAACCAGAGGTTCTCAACCTGTGGGTCGCAACCCCTTTGGGGGTCGAACGACCCTTTCACAGGGGTTGCCTAAGACCATCGGAAAACACATATATAATTACATATTGTTTTTATGATTAATCACTATGCCTTAATTATGTTCAATTTGTAACAATGAAATTGGGGGTCACCACAACATGAGGAACTGTATTAAAGAGTCACGGCATTAGGAAGGTTGAGAACCACTGCTCTAAACAATGTTTTGTGCCTGGCAGGTGTGGCTTGGTGGTTGAGCATCGACCTGAACCAGGAACTCACAGTTCAATTCCTGGTCAGGAAACATGCCCAGGTTGTGGGCTCTATCCCCATTAGGGGGTGTGCAGGAGGCAGCTGATCAATTATTCTCTCATGATGCATGTTTCTATCTCTCTCACCCTCTCTCTTCCTCTCTGAAACAAATAAAAAGATATATACATATTTTTTTTCTTTTTAAATGCTCCAGGGCACTAAGATTCTATGTGGCTAAGAGTAATAGGGGCCCCAGTGAGGTCGGGATGGCCCCAGTGAGGTTGGGACTGCTCCAGTGAGGTTGGGACAGATAATGGGGACCAGTATAGACTGATGAACAGGGGTAGATGCAGAGGCAGAGCAACATTGAACAGACTGTCAAACTACAGTGGGAAGCCTGGGGAGGGTTTTGGGGGGGGGATTAAGAGATCAACGGAAGGACTTATATGCATGCATATAAGAATAACCAATGGACACAAGACACTGGGGGGTTGGGGCCGGGGGAATGTCAAGGGCTGGGGGAGGGAAGGAGACATATGTAATACTCTTTGTAATACTTTAAGAAATAAAAATTATATATAAAAAAAGAGTAATAGGGAGATTTCTGGTGGTGAAAAAGGTCCTCTACACAGATAATGCAAACCAAATTTGTGCTTCAATCTTCTATTATTTATTCTCAATTATATGTAAGGCATAGAAGGCTTCTGATATAACAGTGTCTTAGCAATCATTCTATAAATTATATAACCCCCTTTAGATCTTTAGATCCTCTAATAACAACAAAAAAATCAAGACATTTTTAATTTGCATCCAATTAACTGTATTTACCTCTGTAATTCACTAGAGAGTTCCTCAAGAGTTAGACTGCCCATTTTCTCAGGGACTGCACAGGCCCATATATCCCCAAAGCCTTTCGTGCTCATACACCAACATTTCCCAGTCCAACTCTCATAACTGTAGCAATCTAGGGTCCATAATATTTGCTTACAGAGCATAATATTTCTATCTGTGCTCAACTGTGCCCCATGCTCCTTGGACATAGTTTAACAGTAGATCCCACTAAACAACTCCTGCAGTAAATGTAAGCATTTAAGAACAGTTTTTCTATGTTATCATTGGTTCTTTCTTACCTTATTAGTGGAGATATCTATTGTTTTATAAATTGATTTTCTTGACTTACTTACATGAACCTTCTCTTTCCCATAAACCAACCCCAAATAAAACGGTTAATTAATTACTGATCTCCTAATGAGTCGCTCTATACCCAAAAGTGGCTGGGTGGTTCTGGTTTGTGAGAAATTAAAAATAAAACAAAACAAAAAGGCCATTGGTTTCTGGACTTTAAAAGGAAGGAAAAGGAGTTCAGAGAGAAGGAAAGAATATAGAGTGAATATTTTGAGGTGTGAAAAGCACAACCATGATTGCTCATATCAAGAGAAACCAATAGCGAATTGCTTGAGAAGCTGATGCCACGGGCAGAGAAGGACCTGGCCTCAGATTTAAACACAAATAAACAAACTGGGAGATTTCACAGAAGTATTCAGATTGAGTTATCTTTCCAATGGAAAATGTCAGAATTCATCTCTGCCTCATGTACCTTTCAGCTACCTAATTTCTGACCTGGTTAAATATAATGTAATAACCTGACCCAGCCTTACTGCACCTGAGAATAATAACATTAGGACCTACTAGAAGACAGCATGTAGGAAGGTGGGGTGCAAGACACATGGACAAACCCCACCTAAAAAAAAAAGTTTAAATCTTTAGATCATAGAAGAGAAATTAGAGTCAGACTCTGCCAAGGTGACTACATAAATAAAAGCAAAATGAGTTGTTTCTTGTCCTTATAGAAATTGGCCAAAGCTGAAAGCCAAGGCTGAAGATGCAATGAAACCGATTTCAATGAACTTTTAAGAAAAGTTTTATAATACATCCTTCCCCCCAGAAAGGACTGCATTCATTAATGTCAGTGGTTACTAAGGTGAATGGCAGTGAGTTGTTTGTTTTGGTTTGGTTTAATTTCTCTGGAGTGTAAAATGCTGACATCTTTTTTGATGTTGATATCTTTACTAAGGTAGTGTTGTACCTGCCTGCCATTAACTGGCTATTTTGAGCTCGACTGCATTAAAGGGCATTATACAACAAAGGAACACTGGAGAACATGGAAATTTTCACAATTTCCCTTAGAAGCTTGGCATAGTAAATGGACAATTTCACACACCAAAAAAAGTGGTCATTAGAAATACGAGATGGGAGATATATAATATCACAAAATAGTTCAAGGCAAAGGTAAAAATACCTAAATTTTTCTAACAATTTCTAGATTCATAAATTGGATATGAAGGGACACAAGACAAAAATGAGAATGTTCAGATCTTAAAACCCAAAGAAAACAATATTTCTCTGTAAACTAGGCCAGTCCTGAAAAATGACACTTCTAAACAAAGTTTAGAAAATTAGAAATAAATTTTAAAAATATATTTATAATAGCTAATAAATTTTGAAAATAAATACTTTATGAAAATAAATTTAGAAAATTGACATCTCTAAAACAAATGTGTTGGGTGGGGGTTGTAGGTATATCTTAAATACCATTATCTGTTTCAAGATGAAAAAATAAAATAATTTTCACTTTTGCATGTTTTTCTCTAATTCTTATGCATAGAGACATAATGTTAATACTTATACAGGCTATTTTTATTTATGCTCCCCTGCTTATTTATTATCACACATGATTCTACAATCAATTACTGGTCTCCTAATGAGTCGCTCTATACCCAAAAGTGTCTGGGTGGTTCTGGCTGCATTTCAAGTATTATTTTAATGGTAGTACAAAATTGCATCATACTGATATAACATTTATAATAATCTATAATAATAAAAGCATAATATGCTAACTAGACCGGACAGCCGAACGACCTTCTGGACGTCATTCCGGGCGTCTTTCTGGATGAAGCCACAGTGGCAGGGGCTGAGGCAGAGGCGGTTAAGGGCGATCAGGCAGGCAGGTAAGCAGTTAGGGGCGATCAGGCAGGCAGGCAGAGTGGTTAGGGGAGATCAGGCAGGCATGTGAGTGGTTAGGAGCCAGTGGTCCCGGATTCTGAGAGGGATGTCTGACTGCTGGTTTAGGACTGATCCCGCAGGGATATATATAGTAATTTATATAACCACTAGAGGCCTAGTGCATGAAATTCATGCACTCGGGAGGGAGGGGTCCCTCAGCCGAGTCTGTGCCCTCTTGCAGTCTAGGAGTCCTCGGAGGATGTCCAATTGATGGCTGAGGCCCACTCCCTGGGCCAGTAGTCGGACATCTTTAGTGCTGCGGCAGAGGCAGGAGAGGCTCCCACCACTGCTGCTATGCTCACCAGCTGTGAGCCTGGCTTCTGGCTGAGTGGTGCTCCCTTTGTGCAAGTGCACTAACCACCAGGGGGAAGCTCCTGCATTGAGCATCTGCCCCCTGGTGGTCAGTGCACATCATAGTGAGCAGTTGAGCAGCCTTAGCATATCATTAACATATTGCACTTTGATTGGTTGAACGGATGACTGGACAACCGGACACTTAGCATATTAGGCTTTTATTATATAGGATTCTAGAAATGAAGTATCCTTTGAGTTTTGAATGGTTATTAAACTCTTTCGAAGGGTAAAAATGTGGGTTTCATTCAGGATGTTCAGTGTGGGCATTGTGTTGGAGGAGGGGTGCAGGTTCTCTTGGAGGCCAGGACAAGCTTCAGTGAACAATCTATTCTAACATGTCTTTGAGAGGTGCCAGGCTGCCAAGAATTTGTGTTTCATCTGTGCTTCTATAGCTCAGCTTGTCTCAAGGACACTGATATGACCAAAATCATTTGTAAGTTTTGTTTCATATAACCTATTACTAACATTCAAGTCTGAAATTTTGAGGAATTCTTTTTTTAAAAAGTAAATAAGAACAGGTTTAAGATTATCCTATAACTAGAGGCCCAGTTCACAAATTTGTGCATGGGTGGGGTCCCTTGGGGAGTCCTGTGGGGATTGGGCCCCACCTTGCACCCCCAGCCTCATAGCCCCGCAGCCCCGCAGCCCCGCCTGGCACCCTGCCTTGGCCTGGTGCTGCCCCCTCACCTGCTCCACCATCCCACCTGCAGGGTGATCGATCAGGGCCAGGCCCCCCACCCGGCTCCCTCAGAGCCTGGGAGTTGTGCGGCAGCCCCACCCCCTACCGCCGCTGCTGGTCACTGTCTGCAGGGCAATCAGCAAGGCGATCGGGCCCTCGCTCACACCCGCCTTGGCCTGGCACACCTGCTCACCTGCTCCACCATCCTGCCACGGTCCCATTCTCATCGGGACCCATTGGGGCCAGCAGCACCTTCACTGCCACCTGCTGCCAGTGCTGCATCGCCGATGCACGCCATGTTCCACGCTGCCCCTTGGTGGTCAGTGCACATCATAGCGAGTGGTCAAACTCCCGGTCAAACTCCCAGTTGAACAATTTGTATATTAGGCTTTTATTATATAGGATGATGCCTTGAAAACTACATTTCATTGTACAGCTGGAATGGGAAATAAAGGTGTGTGTACAGTCCATGTTGCACATATGAAATGCCATTTCACACATAACAGGACAACAAAAAATATTTTTAGGGAGTGGGCAGCACTATCCTTGACTTTTGTTCTAGTACTGAACTAATTGATGTCTCATGGGATTGCTGGCTTCATAAGAGCAGGACTGTCTTTCTCATTCATAGCTCTGGAGATTCACTGGGTAAAGCCCTGGCTGCCACAACAAAGAGCTGCAAGCATAGAGTGCCTCCAGGAATTGTTTAGAATCTTCAGTAAGTTTGAGAAAGAGAAATGGATGAGGAGGGTTGGAGACACCATGAAAATAAGTGTTCTTTCTAATATTGGCCAGATACATCTCTCTTTCTAATGGCTGTAGAAGGAAAGAATACGCACAAGAAAACATTAAAATGTAGAAGTGGTTCTCAAACTCGGCTAAACACTGACGTCATTTGGAAAGGTGATTTTGTTTGTCTGCTGGTTTGTTTGTTAAGTCCCAATGCCTGGATTCCTAAAACACAGACTCTGACTTAACTGGTCTGTGGTCAGACCTGGGCATTAGGATGTTTAGAAGCTCCATGTTGATGCTATTGTGCAGCAATGTTTGAAAACCATTGAGATACTGGACCCTATGAGTTAGTTGAAACATTAATAGGAATAGATAGGTCCCTGACCTTTAATGATTAAGGGTGTTGTTGTTTTTTTGCCTCAAGCCCTGAGATCAAATTAATGCTTCTACATCTGAAGTTGTAACTAAGGCTCATAGAAAAGAGAGAATTACAGAATTCAACAGAAACTATTTAGTGAAATATCCATTACGAATGACTGCTATTTTCAGAAAAATTCAGAACTAAAAGTGATTATTTGCAGTATAAAGGGTAGTTTTTAATTTGACTAAGTTTATCCTTAATTTAAGTTTTTCCCTTTGATTGTTTAGGGGAGGAAAATAAAATCATTTTTCCCTTCACTCTCCCAGATTCTCCAGTTAGGGCTCTGTAAACTAGACGGGTGAAAGACAGTTTAGCAAGAGAAAAACAGACGTTTATTAAGACATGCATCATGCATATACATGGCAGCACTCATTGATGAGTAACTCAAAGGGGTGGCTAGAACTTAGGCATCTTAACAAAAGAACAAGAAATGTTTTAGGAAAGTAACAAGATCAAGGGACTTGGGGCTTCTAAGGGTGGCAAACTGAGAAGGCAAATACATGGGAAACTAATGGTAGATAAGGGCTAGTTTGTTATGTAGATTCCTCTGGTTCTGTATATGGGCTAATAAGAGTCTAGACTCTAGAATTATTTCTAGTGATTAATTTCTGTCCTTCCTGGTAGAGAGCGGTGGGGGACACATTTTCAAATTTGTGTCCTGCTTTTAGGCAAATAGAAGGATGGCAGAAAATTTTTCTTGTATCTGCTTCTTCTCAAATACCTTTGGCTCAAAATCATCTTTATGCCAAAGTGGCATATTTTGGGATAGCACCTTCTGCTACCCTTAAGTGTCTTACCTCTCATTGCTCCTAAATAGTACAAAATCTAGTGCGGTGCTTTTATTTTTGTTCTGAATTCTAATAGAGTCTAACAATGAGACAAACAAGGACCTACTTTAAAGATCCTAATGAAGGGTCTATTGTGGTTTTATAAGTCCATATCTTGAAAATAAGGCAAAAGAAGGTTCATATTCTTTTAATGTCATACTGGAGCGTAAACCAGCAGATCCACCTGTTGATTTTTTAATTATGTCTGGGGACATAGCAGTGTTTGACTTCCCGTTTATTATTTATTAGAGCCAAGATTTCATGAAGTTACATATCAAGTTATAGATTTTTGTCTGGTGGAAATACGAATTATTTATTTCCAGTAGGAAAAGATCATCTCAAAGGTTATGGTTTTATTGCCCTGTAGGACATGGACTAGTTTGGGCTCTAACTTAGTAAATATATCTCAGTATATCTTTCCTGAGGGACTCACCAGCTACTTTTCTTCTAATTAGGTTTTGACC
>NW_005875072.1:0-13339 GCF_000147115.1 Myotis lucifugus
CCTCCTGCCAGCCGGCAGGCCCACTCCACACTCCAAGGAGCAGGCCTTCCTCCTGAGCGGAGCAGCAGGTGCTCTTCCCACCTGTGTCTGTCCTGTCCTCCAGGTCAGGCTAATGTCATTCCTGCAGAGCCGTCCGTAATAGACAGAAAGCATGGGTTTTGCTTTCTCCACGGCTACGGGTGTGAGTCAGAGAGACACCTTCTCAAACACAAGGCAGCCTGTGACGAAGACAGAGGCTCGGCCAGCTGCCCCGTAGGAGCAGCAGTGGTGGGAGGGGCGGGTATTCATCCTGTGGACACTGCTCAGCCACTGAGTTCTCACCCCCAGGGGACACAGGCCCCGAGGGGACCAATGGAAGTAGCACTTTACAATGGTTATTGTGACTGTGGGGATTCTACTTGGTTTCCATAAAAGTAAAAACAGGTTTAATCCTATTTTTAAACACTGTCTGATACACTAATGACAACGCTGTTGAACTAAATGACTGTATGTTTTCAATGTAAAAACAGGTCAACGGCTCCTTTAGTGGTTGAAAAGGCCTCTGGGACGGGCGCGGGGACCTGCTGGACGGGGACCGGTGGACATGGGGCAGGTGGACAGCTTTCATGTTCAACTGCTTCATGTGTAACGTTCCCCACGTCCCACCGAAAATGAAAAGCCCTCAGCCTCCTATGCTCCCGTCCCCTGGCTGAAGGCAAAGGTGAGGGCCATCACATGACTTCGGGTGACGGCTCAGGTTTCCTGACGCACCACAACCAGCTCTCCCATGCAGCCCCCGCCGCTCCCCATGCTGCCCCCAGGCCTCCCTGCTCCTCTCTGTGCCTTTTGCACATACAGTGAGCATGGGCTTTCTTTTCATTTACAAGAGATCCTGCGAGAGGCGCTCGGGCGAGCACATGGGTGCCACGCCAGACGGTGGCCAGGCGAGGCGCAGGCCCGCCCCAGCTCCCGGCTCCTGTCAGCGCAGTGGACACTGAGGAGGGAACCCGGCCGCGCATTTCTCGTCTGCTCCATGCAAACTTCCCCAACTGTCAGAGGGTCTCGGTGGTTTAACTAAAGATCTGCTCACGGAACGTTCTATTTTCTCTGTCACACCCAACAGGCACAGCTCAGCGACCTGAGAACCTAGTGTGTTGAAAGAAAGGTCACACTTAGCTTTCTTGTTAGTGACCCTACTTCAGAAACACTGTATGCAAATGAATGCAGATGAGCGGCCCCGCCCCTGTGGGGACTTTGGGTGGAAAGAGGCCGAGTTCGTGACAAGGGGCTCGTCTACAGGACCAACTGGGAAACACCAGGCCGAGCGGGACTCCTGGCATCCACGCCGTCACAGACGAACGTGGAATCCTGGAGAAACATAGGACACGGGACTGACTACAGACTCACCGACCATGGACGGCGCCTCTTTCCGCTGCCCCTTGTCGTCCACGGTCCCTTCGAAGGCCACGGTGACGTCGTAGATGGCATCTAGGTAGTTCTTCATGGAATCGAAGGCGATGTGGGTGGCCTTCACGCGCGGCGTCAGCACGTGCTTCAACACGGGCAGGCCTGGGAAAGAGCAGACAGTGTGGCTGCGGCTCAGGCACACCCCTCGCGCAGACCTGCCCGGCCGTCAAAGGTCGAGAGACAGACGAGGCCACGCAGGCCACGCCCTCACAGGTGCTGGACTTGAGGATGGGAACGTGCCCGCATGTGACGATGTTTAAGTCACAGCAGCACCTGTGCGAGCGAGACCCATGGCCTTGGGGCTCAGGGCCCGAGGGGGGTCCTCCACCTGGTGACCTCACTGGGCGGCAGGCAGTGGGGGGGTGGGGAGGGGGGCCCTGACCGGCCTCAAGGCTCCAGGCCCAGATCCCCACCAGCACCTGACTGGCCGCTTGGGAGGCACCCGCCTGGGACTCGAGTTTCTGGTGCCCTTTTCTAGGAAGCTGAGATCTAGCACACAATCCAGAACTTACCCTTTAAAGCCACAGTTCAGTGGTTTTCCTATTCAAAGGGCTGCACAACCATCAGCACCAGCAAACCCCAGGCCATTTCCTCACCCAGACCCTCCCCGCGGCCAGGCCCCTGCTTTGGACCTCAATAGCTCTGCCTGTGAGAGCATGTCAGAGCTGGAATCCTACGGTGTGTGGACATCTGTGACTGGCATCCTTCACGCACTCAGACCCCGGGCCGCCCGCGGTGGCCGCGTCAGGGCCCCGCTCCTCTGCAGCTGAACGACAGCGCGTGTGTGGACAGCACGTTTCCATCTCCGCCGACACTATAGGCCCCTGGTGGCTTCCACCCTTGGCTACTGTGCAGAATGCTGCCACACACACGTATGTCCACTACATCCACTACAGACGAACGCCGCACATACATGCACCAGTAAGATTTTGTATGAACATAGGATTTTAATTCTCCCGGGTATATTTCATCATTTTTTAAAAGCTTCTTTGTAAAAAACCTTCTTTATCTGAGAAACATTGCGATTTAATAATAATCAGGTAGCTATCAGTGCTTCCATGAGTGCTAAGAACCCTGCTCTCTCCTGTGCCTACAGCCGCCCTCTCCCGGTGAGATGTTCCCAGACAGTGTCACCAGGAGCAGCTCTCCGCTCCCCACCCGGGGAGCCCATCAGGGGGGGCCGCCCATCACAGAGGAGCGGAGGAGAGGAGGGGGGCCGCCCAGCACAGAGGAGCGGAGGAGAGGAGGGGGGCCGCCCAGCCCAGAGGAGCGGAGGAGAGGAGGGGGGCCGCCCAGCCCAGAGGAGCAGAGGGGGGCCGCCCATCATGGAGGAGCGGAGGGGGGCCGCCCAGCACAGAGGAGCGGAGGGGGGCCGCCCAGCCCAGAGGAGCAGAGGGGGGCCGCCCAGCCCAGAGGAGCGGAGGAGAGGAGGGGGGCCGCCCAGCCCAGAGGAGCAGAGGGGGGCCGCCCATCATGGAGGAGCGGAGGGGGGCCGCCCAGCACAGAGGAGCGGAGGGGGGCCGCCCAGCCCAGAGGAGCAGAGGGGGGCCGCCCAGCCCAGAGGAGCGGAGGGGGGCCACCCAGCCCAGAGGAGCAGAGGGGGGCCGCCCATCATGGAGGAGCGGAGGGGGGCCGCCCAGCCCAGAGGAGCGGAGGAGGAGCAGCTGCCCAGCCGGGCCCTGGAAGGAATGCTGGCAATGCAGAGGCTGTGGGAACAGCAGAGGTTCCCACACCACGTGGCCCCAGGGCAGAGCCCGCTCACTCTGCTCAAACTTAAAGCGCGAGTCTGACTGTGGCCGGCCAGGGAGCGCTCCTTCGCCAGCACCATCGGTCACTACCTCCTTCCTTGCGCCGGCACCACTGCTCACAGGCGGCTCTGCCTCGGCCGCAGGTGTGCAGGCCAGAGCACGCTCACCCGACTGCACAGCCCGGTCCACAGAACCCCGTGTTGCTCAGCAAGAACAAGTGATCAGGAGTCCAATTTAGTAGGCAGCTAAAGACAAAGAAGTAATATTTCCAAAAAATGCATTGTAATAAAGCTTTGTGATGAATGATTAAGAAACACCCACCACTTCCCGGCAGGTGTGGCTCAGTGGTTGAGCGTCGTATGAACCAGGAGGTCACGGTTCAATTCCCGTCAGGGCACATGCCGGGGTGCGGGCTCGATCCCCAGTGGGGGGGTGTGCAGGGGGCAGCCGATCCATGATTCTCTCTCATCATTGATGTTTCTATATCTCCCTCTCCCCCTCTCTCTCCCTTCCTCTCTGAAATCAATAAAACATTTAAAAAAAAAAAAAGAAATACCTACCACTAATATGCACACCACACTAACAATAACTTCCCCCCCGCCCCCCCAAGAAGGCACTCTGAGCAGCGCTGATGACTCCACAGCTTTCTGGTCCAAGCCGCCTCCTGCTCCAGCTCTGCCTTCCAGCTCCAAAGGCCCAGCCAGGCCAGCGAGGGAGGAAGAGAGCAGGAGACGGGGGACAGCTGGCAGGGAAGGCTCAGAAGGAACGGCCACCACGCCCACCACTGAGAAGTGGCCGCTGGGCAGTGTCACCTGAACCAGCATCTCCAGTGAGTGAAGCTCGAATGGGCGAGGGGTGGAGTCCATGAGTGAGGTGAGAACGCAGACACTGTCCCCTGTGTGCTTACGAACACACGGCCCAGTCACTCTCCAGGGCTTCGAGTGACATGAGAAAGCCCGTTCCCTGGCTCCACCCTGAGAATCCTAGGTATGAGCCGCGTCGAGCACCAGGCTCAGCAGGTGGGTGTGGCCTCGCCAGCTGCTGTGGGAACCCCCCTTGTTGTTTTATTTGTGTCTAATCCCGTTTTACGAGCTAGCACCTCCTATTGATCTATTTATACAACTCCTTCATATACTATTATACAATGCCTTCACCTATGATGCTGAACGATCCTTACCACTGTGTTCCTAAATGACAACTTCCTGTTAGCTTTTCTGAAAATAAAGTTCTACTTTTGCTAATCTACTAGTATAACAGTGAGCAGCCTTCAATATACAACTTGCTTGCCTGGCATAAACAGTTTCCTGAAGACTCTACCTATATTTCAATCTCTCAAAATCTGGTTTTGTCCTGGAGAGGTTGTAGTTAAACAAAATCTTGGACAATTTATTTGGTAATGTGAATAGTCTTTTTTAAGAGAATGACTACCATTTAGTTTCAAGTTAGAAGGGAATTTAGAGACCATTAATATAACAATCTTTGAAGTAAACAATGTTAATTCAAGACACTATAACACAAACGTATGTTAAATAACAACCCTAATACTGAATCAACATATTTTGTGCCTGATCTTTCTTAAGCAATACTTCCAGGAACAAGCAATAACCAGGCCTTGATATATTTAGGGCCAAGACACATCAGACACACCCACACCTGCTCTGCCAGCAGCACCACTGTCCACAGAGAAGGAAGAGTGGTGCCTGGTATAATGACTTAGATGTGTGAACAAGTGTCAGTTTTTAAAAATCTCAATTGTTTTTCTACTTGCTAAGTCAGGATCAAATGAAGGTATTTTAGGAGCAAAATTAAAGATGTTTAGCAGCAAAACATATCAGACTAACGCATTACTAGTCACAACTTTCTTGAGGAAAAATTAACAGGCGGAGAAACAAGTCTTCTGTTTTTAATTAATCTCATTAAGTTGCGCCTGAAGCGCAGGGAAACAGGAAACACTGTTTCTAGACCTGCTGCTCACAATCCATCTCCTCCGTGTGTGCGGATAATTACCTTCCGAACAGACGGCAACCGTGTTCCAGTTCCAGAAGTTAAAGAAGGAAAGTGAGCAGTCAAACATTACATCGGGAATACAGACTTCTCTTCCCCTTTCGGTAGCTTTGAGAACGATCTCAACACAGAAAAATGGAAGGCCAATAACTGATCTGTTATAGGTGGCTGGGTTCTTGTTAGACTAAGAAGCTCAAATGTCTATCACTATTACACAATTTTAAAAATTACTTAAAAGTACTTGTTTTAAAACACATCACAAAATTGCTGTGGATTTAAAAAAATTAATTCTTAATAGGCATATAAACAGCCGTCTCAGTTGAGATTAAATAATAAAGGTGAGCTGATTTTAAAGTGACGGGTTAAGAAATATGTGTTAAATCTCCTTACACAGAGAAACAGCCTAGGCCTGCGTGGGCTGAGGTGCCCTCCCCGCCCAGTTGGTTCTGGGCCTGGCCCCGTGGGCCTGGCCTGGAGATGGGCCTCTGGGAGGCAATTAAGATTCAGTGAGGTCAGAGCTGCGGCCTCCATCCGCCAGGGCCGTGTGCTCGTCAAGAGAGGGAGGCACAGAGGAGCCTGTGTGCGCACTGGGAAGGCCGCGTGAGGACACAGCCGGCGGGTGGGAGGGCGGGCGGCAGCCTCCCACGCCAGGAGGACGCTTCTCACCAGAAACCGCGGCCACAGGACACCTGGGCCCCAGGCTCCAGGCCCCGGGCTCCAGGCCCCGGGCCCCAGGCTCCAGGCCCCAAGCTCAGGCCCCGGGCCGGGAGAAACGCAGGAAGCCTGCTGGTGCAAGCCGCCGAGGTGGAGGCGCCCGATGCCGGGCCTGGAGCTTGGATGAAATGATGACTCTGAGTAAATATAACACAGGGAACAAATCTCTTTGCATACAAAGGTTTGTTTTACCTAAACAGGATACACACTCACATATCACATGCCCTGCACATGCAGTTAACCCTTGAACAACATGGTCAGGGTGCCAACCCCACCATCAACATTCCCGGTCGCGTCTGACTCCAGGAAAGCCCCACCCTCCCCTGGCCTTGCGGGGCGCTGGCTCCAGGACACCCGAGGGTGCCCGACCGCAATGCCGATGCCTTCTGTGAACAGCACAGCACAGCAGACAGCGCCCTCCACACCTGCCGTCTGCAAACAGGAAGTCACCGCCTCCCCAAAGCCCCTTAAAGAGATGGTGTAACTCCTGTCTAACAAATAGGGACCCACAGCAAAAGGGATCAAGTAGCTGTCTGGGTTCCAGAACGCAGACACGTTAGGGAACGCAGCCCCAGCTCACGGTCACGTCCATCTCAGACTATCCTGGCAAGATGGTACCTGACGAACACCGTGAGGAGGATGGAAAGGGAGAGAGTCGAGCTGCGCCCAGCTGATGCAGCCAGCCCAGGCTGGACCCTCCAGCCCGCCCATTCCCACCTCAGGCAGTGGAAGGAGAGGCGCTGCTCACCCTCGGAGCAGCCAGCCGGCCTCGCCTTGGAGCCCTGCCCTGAGGCTGACCTGGGTGCAGACACACAGCTGCTACTGTCTGCAGTCACTCCATCCTGCGGAGCATTCATGTCAGATCACAATGAATTAACTAAAAATAAATAAAATTAAAAATGATTTCCTCGCTGCACCGGCCGCGTTCTGACGTTCCCCAGTGCGTGGGGGAGCCACCACCTGGTCACGAGCGTCCCCGCAGCCCGCTCCCCGGGATGGCGGTGCCTGAGCCTGCTCAGGGTCATCAGGACGTCCCCAGGGACCGGTGTGTGGGGACCCATGTGTGGGGACCCGTGTGTGGGTGTCTCGCTTGTTCACGAGAGAAAACAGCAGGGCCACTGCTTTATGTTTACCCCCCATTTGCTCCTGGGTAGACGAGTCACCCACTTTTCTACAACATGGATGTCAAGAACACTCTGATTACTGGGGACATAAAGCAGCTTCCAAGTCCGTGACCCACTGTGTCGTGTTCTCCAGCAGACACGCCCCCACTTCCAGCTGGTTCTCACAGACTGACCGGGGTCTGTCCCGTCAGGTGTGTATTTCTGAAGCGATGAGGAAGCAGGCCGTAACAGCAGGCAGCCGGCACCCAGACAGCCAGGAAGTGTCACCATTGGGGTTCCAATCCAGGCCTGTCCACGGCGTCACACAGAACCCTCACGGGGCATCGTGCACCCACACGGTGTCACCTGAACCCCGGCACCGACGCGGAGCTTGGCAGCCTCTGAACTGCACCTCTCGGGTGCGAGGCCTCGGCATGCGAACGAGAAGAACCCTCATTCCCTAAGGGTTACACGGACATTCACTCAGGGAAAACACGCTCATGCTTTCAATTGCGGGGAGACATACACATCTTCTCTGGGAACAAAGACTGAAAGGTCATCGTCTTTAAAACGTTTTCAAAAGCAGCGAAGGCTCGCTTACCTTCCTGAGCAGCGAATATCTGACTGGAGGAAATGACCTTCGTCAGCTCGGGGTTGTACCGCGTCCCCTCCGGGAAAATCACCAGGTACATCTGTGGGCAGAAAGGGCGAGGCTCGGGGGTGAGCTTTGCTGTTACCTCAGCCAGGCCAACCCCACGGATGCTAAGAGAGCGTCTCCCACGGCCGGAAACAGCACGTTCGTTTACATCTGGCCTTCATTTCAAGCAGAGCAACCGAACGCAAAATTCAAACGGTCTTATCTAACGCAGACGATATACAAAGTGCAGTCTGCACTCACTGGTAAGTCAGTCAACAAGAACCGAACATTTCTGATTACCTGTTAATAGTCGTTAAATGAAAACTCAGCCACAAAACGCTGACTCACGCAAAGCCTCCATTAAGTAATAATTAATAAGAGTCCCTCTCCCTCCCAATTCTGCAAAATGACTTTAAAAAGGCGTCAATTTTAGACATCTGTGTCCCTAAGGGCATCTTATTTGAGGAAAATCATATATAAATACGTAAATTCCCATAATATAAAAGGTAACGAGTATTCACATTTCAAAAAGTACACAGTGTTACTTTACAGAGCTTCCTTGCCGCGTGCTAGCGGCTGGCTAGCGGCTGGCTTTCTGAGCCACCGTACTTCAGGCCCTGGGGGAAGGCACCACATCATGTGAGCCGAGTAACCCCTCGGTCTGGGCGGCCACTTACCTGCTTGGGAAGTCAGAACAGAAACAGGGAACCTGCAGGGTCAACTCCTAGCCTCAGAACTGAGCTACAAAAATGACACCAGCATGTCTGGTAGCCAAAGGACAAAATAAGACGTCCATCCCACCTTTCCAAATGCACCACACACAGAAGTTAACTCAAACTAGATGGCAGCCTCAATGCACAGCTAAACCTATGAAACTTCCGGAAGAAAACAGGAGAAAGTCTCATAATCTTGAGTTTGGCAAAGAATTCTAAAATAGGGGACTCGAAAAGATGGCGGCATAGGTAAACACTGGAGACCACTGCCGCAAACAACCACTTCAAAAATACAACTAAAAGACGGAACGGACATCACCCAGAACCACAGGAAGGCTGGCTGAGGAGAGACTCTTCAACTAGAAGGAAAGACAGCAGCGTCCCGAGGCTCAGAGGAGGTGCAGTGTGGAAAATTTAAAGGTTCGGAGGTGCACGCGCAAAGCGGGCTGGTGGCTGAGGGCGCGGTTGTCGTTTTCGGTCGGGAGTGAGTCTCAGACTCTGGGCTCCAAATCCGGGCGAGTCTCTAGGGACTCAGACTCAGACGGGAGAAGCAGGATTGTCCGGCATCAGTTGGAACCTAAGGGCAGCTTTCTCTCCGAAGTTTGCAGCGGCTGCCGGGGTTCTGTGAAGCAGAGCCTCTGGGAACGGGACTGAGAGCAGCCATAACTGCTCCCTCCGCCCGCCCGGCTGATCCCGTGGGACCCGCCCCGCCCAAGCCCTGCGCAGAGCCATTTGCCAGATCGCCTCAGGCAAAGGCTAGATTAGCACCTCCCCAGAGGACAGAAGTTTTCCCGGGCAGACACAGGTGATTCTCACAGCCAGTCGGCCTGGTGGACAAATCCCTCTAGTATTAACTACAACAATCAAGGCTTAACTAGAACAAGACTGTGCACAAAGACCACAAGGGGGTGCACCAAGAAAGCATAAAAAATGCGGAGACAAAAAAACATGACAGAAATGGAGGATATGGAGCTAAAAAACACAATTTTGAGGGCTTGCAATAAACTTGTTGAGAGCCTCACGAAAACTAATGAGACCCTCGATGCTACGATAAAGAAACTAGAAATTAAGCATACACGGACTGAAATAAAGAATATTATACCCAATAGCAGACCAGAGGAGCGCAAGAATCAAGTCAAAGATTTGAAATGTGAAGAAGCAAAAAACACCCAACCGGAAAAGCAAAATGAAAAAAGAATCCGAAAATACGAAGATAGTGTAAAGAGCCTCTGGGACACCTTCAAGCGCATTAATATCAGAATAATAGGGGTGCCAGAAGATGAGAGACAGCAAGATATTGAAAACCTATTTGAAGAAATAATGGCAGAAAACTTCCCCCACCTGGTAAAAGAAATGGACTTACAGGTCCAAGAAGCGCAGAGAACCCCAAACAAAAGGAATCCAAAGAGGACCACACCAAGACACATCATAATTAAAATGCCAAGAGCAAAAGACAAAGAGAGAATCTTAAAAGCAGCAAGAGAAAGAGACTCAATTACCTACAAGGGAGTACCCATACGACTGTCAGCTGATTTCTCAACAGAAACTTTGCAGGCCAGAAGGGAATGACAAGAAATATTCAAAGTGCTGAATACCAAGAACCTACAACCAAGATTACTTTATCCAGCAAAGCTATCATTCAGAATTGAAGGTCAGATAAAGAGCTTCACAGATAAGGAAAAGCTAAAGGAGTTCATCACCACTAAACCAGTATTATACGAAATGCTGAAAGGTATCCTTTAAAAAGAGGAAGAAGAAAAAGGTAAAGATATAAATTGTGAACAACAAACATGCATCTATCAACAAGTGAATCTAAGAATCAAGTGAATAAATAATCTGATGTACAGAATGAACTGGTGACTACAATGAATCAGGGACATAGAAAGGGAATGGACTGACTATTCTTGAGGGGGAAAGGGGAATGGAAGATGCGGGAAGAGACTGGACAAAAATCGTGCACCTATGGATGAGGACAGTGGGTGGGGAGTGAGGGCGGGGGGTGGGGCGGGAACTGGGAGGAGGGGAGTTATGGGGGGAAAAAAAGAGGAACAAATGTAATCTGAACAATAAAGATTTAATAAAATTAAAAAAAAAGAATTCTAAAATAGGACACAAAAGCAGAAATCTTAAGAGAAGAATCAATGAATTGGAGGAACTAAAAACTGTTTTTCTTTTTAAAAAAATATACAGAT
This sequence comes from Myotis lucifugus, assembly GCF_000147115.1. Taxonomy (NCBI): domain Eukaryota; kingdom Metazoa; phylum Chordata; class Mammalia; order Chiroptera; family Vespertilionidae; genus Myotis; species Myotis lucifugus. Next base: position 10,558 of record NW_005875072.1, read on the forward strand.
ATTTTCATTGGTTTCAGAGAAGAACGGAAAGGGAGAGAGAGATAGGGAGAAGGAGAGAGTCAATCATTGATCGGCTGCCTCCTGCACACCCCACACTGGGGATCGAGCCCGCAACCCGGGCATGTGCCCTGACCAGGAATCCAACTGTGTCCTCTGGTTCATAGGTCAACACTCAACCACCAAGTCAGGCAAACTTGCTCTTCAAGTCACTGTCAGGAATATGAAAAGGCAGCCCACAGACATCAGAGAAGTTAGATATTTTGTTGTCCCAAACTGAGACAAGTGGTGGCACCTCCACACAATGACATCCTACTCAGCAGTGAGAACAAAAACATTGACCCACACTTCACATGATCATTCGATGAATCTCAAAGAAGCCATGCTCAGTGGAAGACGCCAGACACCCACCCCCGCCAAACAGCCCAGCCTGTGTGACTCCCTTCATCTCCCCTGCAGTGACAGGGAGCACAGCAGCGACCGACTGCCTGGGGACAGAACGGCACAGCCCCACGGGTGACTCGGAGGTGATGGACACACCTGACTGATCAGTCTCCTGGGCGTGTGCAAACAGCACACCCACCCAGTCCCACCTGGAACACCTGGGTGTGTGCATACAGAACACCCACCCAGTCCTACCTGGAACACCTGGGCATGTGCATACAGCACACCCACCCAGTCCTACCTGGAACACCTGGGCATGTGCATACAGCACACCCACCCAGTCCCACCTGGAACACCTGGGTGTGTGCATACAGAACACCCACCCAGTCCTACCTGGAACACCTGGGCATGTGCATACAGCACACCCACCCAGTCCTACCTGGAACACCTGGGCGTGTGCATACAGCAAGATGCACCCAATCCCACCTGCAACCTGGGTGTGTGCATACAGCACACCCACCCAGTCCCACCTGGAACACCTGGGCATATGCATACAGCACACCCACCCAGTCCCACCTGTACCACCTGGGCATATGCATACAGCACACCCACCCAGTCCCACCTGTACCACCTGGGCATATGCATACAGCACACCCACCCAGTCCCACCTGCTACACCTGCAGCTGGATGCACATCAGGCACCCTCACCAACAGCTCTTCCATAGATAAAAACCTTGCCCCTGCTGTGCTGTCGCAAATGACAGGTTTCCTTCTCTCTTGATACATATTTTCTTTAGCCACTCCCCGACTGATGGACTCCTAGGCTGCATCCTTATCTTGGTTGCTGTGAATGTTACTGCAGTGAACACGGATGCAGGTATCGCTTCGAGACAGTGGTCATATACATATTTTCCGATCTACACCCAGAAGTAGAACTGCCGGATCAGATGGCAGCTCTCGTTTTAATCCCTGGCGGGCCCTCTGTTCTGTTTGCCATAAGGACACTACCAATTTAGGTCCCACCGACAGTATCCAAGGGCTCCCTTCTCTCCCACCTCCTGACGTCCTGAGAGCAGCCATTCTACCAGGTGTGAGGTGACACCTGCCTGTGGCCCTGACGGGTGATCGGGGCGTGGAGCACCTTGTCATGTTGCCCCCCCACCCCTCCCCCCCAGGGCTTCTTTGGAGAGTGTGCAGTCAAGCCCTTTGCCCATTTCCGGGTGATGTGTTTTCTTGCTACTGAGCTGCTTGAGTCCCATGTATTTTCGAAATTAACACCTTACAGGACACGTGGTTTGCAATATTTTCTTTCTTTCCAGAGGCGCCTTTTTTCACTTGGGTTTGGTAAATCCAAAATTATTCCAAGCTTTTAAATTTATTAACAAAAAAATAAGAGGCTTTCATTTAGGGTGCCGAATGCTCAAAGAATCTCTCTCCCCACCCGAGAACACCAGCCCCACGTGAACATCTGCAGGTGAGCCGTCCAGAGCGGAGCCACACGGCCCCCACCGTGCGAAACAAGGAGCGCTCGGCTGTGAACAAGCACCTGCCGCAGGGCGCTTACCAGCTGCTGTGGAGGGAGACCTCCTCCTCACCACGCGCTGTAGGGAGGGCACGGGGAGGAGGAGCAGAGGGAACAGAGGAGGACAGGAGGGAGCCTGACCCTGGAGGAGAGGTTCTGAGCCACAGGGCCCCCCGGGCACTGGAAGAAGCGCAGGCACTGATTCCTGGGTTCTGGGGGAGCAGGGTGAGGGCGCCGGGCGGCCGCCAGCGTCTTTCTAAGTGAATACCGAGATTCTTTGGGGGGGGGGGGGCAAGTTTTATAAAGTAATACTTACACTGAATAGTTCTTTGTTTGCAGATACTGACACTAATTTTGACTTTTCAAATAACTGCATCTACACAAGAAGTCACACGGCCCTCACAGCCAGAAAGCAGCCGCCTGGACGCGCTGACATGGAGACCAGGCAGAGCGGGTGGAGGCCTAAGTGACAGGCAGCCGCCTGCTATTTATAGACTAGACACCGCGTCCTCCCTGCCTGCTCTCTCAGGTCAAACCGAGCCCCAGCAAAGGCCCGCCATCCGTCCGCAGCCACCGTCTCATGGCCCCATGTGCTTGCTCTATGGGGAGGGCTTCTGTGGCCTTAACAAAGCCCTGAATTACTCGTTACACACGGACAACAGCCTGGCAGACAAGCCTTACATCGCACCAAGTCCTACACCGCACACTGAGCGGAGGGCGGCGTCACTCACCGGGGTCCCGGCGCTCACGTAGCTCAGCAGCTTCTGGCGCATCTCCTCCTCCCTGAACCTCGCGCTCCTCTTGACGTAGATGCCTCCGTGCTGCCAACAGGCAGAGAGCGTTACTGTCACAGCACCAGCGGCCGGCCCCAGACAGCCG